>NC_092520.1:166534603-166834603 GCF_037038585.1 Patagioenas fasciata | reverse complement strand
TGCAAACAAAATGCTGATGATATTAAGAAGTACTTGATGCATCTGTGAAGCCATATACTTCGCATACATAAAAATGATGGACATCTTGTGACTATTATTACCAGGCAGTTTTAGTGTTGTCACTTTAAATGAGTGCAGCTTTGTTGAGATGCCATTACTTTTTATTTAATTAATACCTTGGTTTTAAAGATTAGGATCATTCTGAAACCACATTATTATTCAATGCAGCAGCTTACTTGAGGCTCATTTATTTTCATGTCTGCATTCTTGGGGAATGTCAGATTTGTTTATTCAGAACAGATAAATCTGCCATGTGGTAAATGATAAAAGGGAGATGGTCAAGTATGTTATGTTTCTAACCCTCTGAATCCTGTCAAAATTATTGTAAAAATGTGTGATATATTTTGAAAGAAAAAGAATAATGTGTTGTTTTATTCCATGGAACACTTATGAATTTCATATAGAATACTATTAGTCTAGAAATTGGATATGTCAGTGTACTATAGAGAAATGAGTTTTTGAATATAATGTTCTGCATAAAATGAAGAATGCTATTTATCATAATATTTGGCATTTAAATAGAACTTTTTTGAGTCTCTAAGCATTTTATTAACATTTATTAAGCAAGCCACATGACAGATTCTTTGAGGTAAGCAATCCTACTTCCATTAAATTAAGAAAAAAAGATAACACCATAAGGATTTCATGGTTAGTCAGAATCATCATCATCTGCCTTTGTTTTGTGTTTCTTGCTTTGATTTGGAGACCACATTTCTTCATTTCTTGAAAATGAATAGTGAGTGCTAACAAGCCAATTGGCAAAGTTAAGATTAAGTTTATATTGGGTCACTTAGATAAGTAAAACATTAGAAGATGCCTAGTTTCTTAGTTTAAGTTCTTTTTTTTCTTTTTTTTGTTCTATAATATGAAATAAAATGCTCTATTAACTCTTGACAGCCTGGTGGGCAATGACCTTTTAAACATGTGCTAATAATAAGAAACCATTCGAAAAGTAGTCTTCCTTTAGCTGAAGACATTTCTTAACATAAGAATTATGGTGCCCCATCATATTTACATAAACTTTCATTTAGAATAGTACATATTTAGTTAAACATATTCTTATACTACTGATCAGCTCTAATGACCCTTAGATATTCTAGATACAGATTTTCAGACACTACTGACAATTATCCCACTTTTTTTTTTTTCATATAAAGTATTTGTAATGACAAAAATTTAAAAATAGTAAGGAATCTGGTTTTTGTGATATGCTTGTTTCTTGAGATTGAATTTATCTTTGACCTCTTAAATACTTCTGATTGACTGGGCACCAGCATGCCCCTGGTATTTAAAAAATGGAGACTTTTCTAACAGAAATGTGAATTAATTTGCTGCTGAGGTGAAGTATGGCATATTACAGAGAGTTTCTGAATTACATCATGTTTGTAAGAACAGTAAGTAGCTGCATCTCCATAGTTTGCTCTGAGGATCTAATTGGTTATGTGGGTTTAAAAGCCTTTGGGTCCCTCAAGGAGAGAAGATGAAACCATCACTTTTTATATTGGGGTGAGGAATAAATCCAGATGGATTACTGCAAGTGCCTCATAAAACTGGTGCTTGCCCAGAAAACATTTTTTTCAACTGACTGACTAAAAGAGGGGGAAAAAAAAAAAAAAGTTTTATATTCAAAATGTTTGAGAACAATGAGCAGCTAAAGATTTCCTATGCTCATAAAACTACTAGTTGCTACTAAGCCTTATACTTAGATGCAGAAGATTATAGTCTAGAGCTTCAGAAATAAATAGAACCATGTGTTTCCATTTTCAAACACTATTACAGAGCCCTAGAAATTATGGCATGTTTCTGCATATAAATGTTATATAAGTATGAACTGAAAGATAGATGGTGTCTTTCTATGAGAATAACTGTGAGAATGATTTTGAATATGAACAATTTGATTATTTGCCTTGCTTCTTTTCCTTCATGTAAGGCACAATACTCTGTCCATTGAATTTTGCCTTGTGAGTACTGAGATTTGACAGTCTGTGGAGAAAGAATAGAATGCATCAGAACAGGGTCCCTCTGCATCCTTCTTCTGGAAATATACTTCAGGTTATCCTTGTCAAAGTACACATGAATAGTTTAGGCTGTCTTATAAAACTTGTAATGAGGTGAGGAGAAAATCCAAAATCTTATTCTTTGCTAATTCTTTTCTGTTTTACCTACCTCTTTCCCTTCCCTTTCTGGTTGGAGCCTTGAAAGAGATTTCTGCAACACTTGACTAACAGTGAGCAGCTTAAAAAACCCCACCAAAACCTAAAAGCGTGGTGTGCAATCACCGAGAGTAGACAGGGTGACACACTGTTTGTTAAAGAAAAAAAAAATGGAATGTAATCCACAAAAAAAGTAGCTTGATCGTTGCTTATTATATCTTTTTCCACTCTTATATAACATTTTTGTGCTAAAAAACCCCAAATCATGTGAAAATACCAATCCATTTCTATTCAGAATCACATCTATTTTTATACGTTAGCTAAGTATTCATTCTGTTACACTTTTGTCCCCTCTGTTTCTCCATAATCTTATTAATTACTTAGTTATTCTTTAAGTAAGAATAGTTTCACCACTGTATTTCACACTTTTCATCAACTGGTTATAGTTTCATTACTCATACATAGCATTTCCAAAGATGATGTCATTGTACGCAAGTTTTACTGAGATTGTGCTTGATGACTTCTGTTGTGATTTTCCATGAGACAGAAGTCTAGTGGGACTCCTGCAGCACATTCTTAGTCTTGGTCAGAAAAGATCTATGAAAAACATTTTTAAACTCAAATGATCACCTTCTTAAATCCGTTATTTTAATCAAAATGCATGCAGCCTCAAAATAGGCATTTTACAAAGTTTTTAAAGAGAAGATTTTTTCTTAGGTGTTTTTCCCTTTTAAATAATAAAAAAGAAAATTCTCCTGCTATGTGATTTATCTTTCCGCCAGTTTTCTTCAAATGAAGAGTGGTGAATGTGCTTAGCATAATATATGAGAAGTCTTTCAACACATGATTGGCCACAAAGGACTAGGATGACTTTATCTGGAATTTCCAGTGTAATAGTATTAACTAGAGCATAGAATCATAGAATCATAAAATCATAGAATGCTAGGGCTTGGAAGGGATCTCGAAAGATCATCTAGTCCAATCCCCCTGCTGGAGCAGGAACACCTAGATGAGGCTACACAGGAACATGTCCAAACATACCTGAAAATGGCAATAACACACCCCATTCACTTCAAGAAAAGTTTTTTGTTTTCTTTTGCGTTACTTTTAGAAAAGTGATGAACAAAATTGTTCTCTAAAACTAATCTGACAAAAGAGTGCACAGGGGTTTTTATCCAGGTGCAGGACTTCACGTTTCTCCTTGTTGAACTTCATGATGTTCTTGTCAGGCATTTTTCCATCCTGTCCTCCAGGTCCCTCTGGATGGCAGCACAACCCTTTGATGTGTCAGCCACTCCTCCTAGTTTGGTGTCATCCACCCACTCCAGCACCATCCCCTCCATGGGTTGCAGGGGAATCTCAGTCCCTGCACCTGGAGAACCTCCTCATGCTCCTACTTCTCTACCTTGATGTTTTCACTTTTCTCATTCCTCTCTCACAGCTGCTGTGCTGTACAGATACACCCTATAAAAAGTTTGCCTGAAGTATGTTTTTAAAATTGCAATTGTACTTTCAGAAAGATTTTTTACTGATATCCACAGCAGTCAGGAAATTAAAGAGGAATAGATACACGTTTCCATTCTAGCTCCTAGAATTGTTGCCTCTGTTAGAATTAAACTAAAATACACATGTAAGTGGTTGGATTTATTTAATAAACTGTGGATTTATATTTTTACCATTGTCTACTGTTGAAAGGGATTAGCAATTCTCTAAGGTTAAATTAAAATTTGTGGTAATTCTATAGAAGTTAGACAGTTGGACTGCTTCTGCAATTTTTTTTTTTAATTCTTATTGTTCTGAGTAGTACATTCAATATGTCTAGTTTTCCCAACTACAAAAGAAAATGTAATGTCTTTTTGATAGAATAGGAAGGATTAACTTGCCCACTGGAGATTTTTCAAGTGTTTATTTTCATAAAGGCAATTCTTTTTATCTTTGCCCCTGTTGGAAAAATCTCATCTAGAATCCCTAATCTCAGTACTGCAGGTTTGCTTGGCCTCTCTGTTGCTGAAATATAGTGCTGATCATGGTTAATGTTTTACTTTAGTAAAGACAGTTTTTGTCTATGTTGGAAAGTAATATCCACCATAAAGGTCACGACTTGCGAAGATACATGAAGTGAAGTGAGTGGCACGAAACAGTAGGTAGCAAAGCATTGTACAATTCAGTGAACAACAAGGTCAATTACTTCATATCTACTTGTAGTTCAGCACAGCTGGACTGAAAATAATCGTAATGCCTGACTGGCATTCTGCAGAAGTTTAATGCAGAATAATAATGGAGTTTAAATCACCAGATTACCAAAAAGTGTCATTCTGAGTGGGCAAGAATAGAAATGAGAAGCAAGCTGTCAGAGAAGTATTACAAAAAGGACTGAAAAGTATTAGCAGAACAGAAAAAAAAGAAAATAGTAGACAGCACATTGCTTGTTAAACTGTGAGCCTGACATCCTATTTTTTAATACTTTTTTTGTCTTAAAACTAACTGGTCAGACTATTACAGGAGTTAATTATTATTCAAAAACTGCTGGTAGCTTTTTATCAAGCCAAAGTATGTCAGTAAAGAATTTCCAAATAATCAACATCTGAGTTCAAAAGTTCAGTTGCACTAGTAAAATCCTTTAAAAAAAAGTTATGATTGTGTACGTTACTTCAAGTACTGTACTTCACTAGAAAATAATTTGAAACAGTAAAGATTAAGTCCCTAAATGCAGAAGAAACATAAGGCAGTACTTTAATAAGCAGAAAGATAACTTGCAAGAAATAGAGGAAAGTCAAAGAAAAACTTATTATATATTGATAACTATGCAGCAAGCAGCTCATAATATGTCTTTAAGATCATTATAAGATGAACCTATCAGGTAAAGCCATATATATCGTTTCACAAATTTTGTAATTTTAAAAAGTTGACAGGATCTGTTACAGAAGTACAATGCATTTGAGATGTTCTTCACAGATTTTATATCAAGTCCACTGCCACATATATTTTAATGCTTGTATGCAAATTACCAAATAAGGTGATTTTAGAACTTGGACAATATTTTTATAAGAATATTTTTTTGGCATTACATGAAATAGATTAGCTAAGATGGGATATCCTCATTAGTAAAAAGAAAGCTCCTGTAATTTAATTTGTTTTGGGTATTCACATACAGTTTAGGACACCTTCTGAGATTTATTTTACCAGAAAATAGCTGATAAAATTACTAAAGCTTTTCAGGAGATAATTTTTATTGCGTAGGTTGAAAATTATTTTAGTGGTGACTCAGGATCATTAATGCATTGATAGGATTTGGAAAACAATTTTTCCTTTCAATATCATTTATTTACCTGTCCAGCTAGTATAGGGCTGCAAAGTTGTAAGACCAAGCTTGATTGTGAAAGTTATACTTTCTCTATAGGATTTCTAATTTTCTCCAGCTAAGACATCCCTTACAACATTCTGCCTGGATTGATTTTGCGTTGGAGTTTCCAACCGTCCCATATAAAATAGAATTTCTGTGTTGCAAGTTCAAATCCTGGGCTCCTTATTAACATCCATGCAGCATTGTACTTTTCAGTTTTCCTGAACCCAACTGGCTTCTGGCTCTTTTGATGTTGCAGGTGAAATAACTATGTGGAAAAGGGTCTTGTCACCCATGTTTCTATTGTATTCTTCACATCATTGTCCAGCTGTTTCACTGTGTCAGATGGAAATCAGGAACAGTAATACCAGAAGCAGGTGATGGGAAGGATAAAAATGGAAATTAAAAGGGCATCTGAGGGCAGAAAGCTTTAGTCTCAAACTATTTATCTTCAATTAGAGTGGCAGCAGTGACTACACAGATCGGAGGCTAACGTTCTGGCTATTTTTAATAAGAAATCTGGCAACTAGATTTCTATTTTATGGCATTTTAGAAGAACGTTTGCTCTCAAACAAGTAAAATATAAAGTTCCTTTCTCAGTGGAATAAATTCTATGCATCATAGGGAATTCTTTCTCACAAACCTTTTCAAAGCAAACTGGTATAATTTTACATGCTTGTTTTTTCTGAGCATGGTAGATGTCAGCTCACCTGCCTCAGAAACTAGTTCAGTAACTAAGGATATTTCTGTTACTAGCACAATTTTTACCTTCATACTTTCAAGTCATTAAATTTGTCTTGGCTGGTTGCTAGGTCAAATACTAATTATAAGTTAGTTTTCCTTGATGGAGAACCACAGGGTTTATACCAAAGATATTAAAATCTCATTCTTTTAGACACAGGGTGGTCATTGTACTGTTAATGAAAGTATTGCTTCTCAGGCTAATCTAGTAATTTAAATTTGGCTTTTTGCAGCATGAAAACATTCTTTTACAACAGATATAACCCAGTGCTAGAAGTGTGCTGTCAGATTAAATGGATAAATGGTCTAATCTACTGTGGCAGCATTCCTAAATTGACTAAAACAAAATTAACTTTACTACTGTGTACAGTGTACTTGGCTGATGTGTATAGGGCAATGCCCTGGGAAAATGATGATTGACTGCTCTCAAGACAGCAGTTCCAATACAAAGTGTAATGACCACAGGAAAATAAGACAAAGGTAAACAATATTGTGTGTTCTTCTGGTTAGCGAGATGGCAATTTCAGCAAGTTCTTGCAATATACATAATGTTTTTGACAAGCTGCGAAACTGTAAGTTTGACTGACTTTAGCTAAACAGTCTTTCTCAAGGAATATATATATATATTTAAATAACCTAGGTAATGCCATTTTTTTCACTAGTGTGTAGAGGCATCTCAGAAGTTTCTCACTGCAATTGCAGCTCTGAAGTGGTTCAATTATTTACAGCATTTTGAAGATACACAAAAATGTTCCTTTTCTTTTTCCTCTAAGCATGTATTTTTCTGAAACCAAGATCAGTCATTTGCTTTAAAACTTGTTTATTAAATAAATTGATGTAAGTTTTTGGATATTGCTTTATATAATTTTCCTTAAATCTATTTTGAGAGATTAAAAATGAGAAGAGTAACCAACAATGTTTTCAGATATAACCTGAGGGAAATATGTGTTGCAGATTATCTTGATAGACAACAGACATCACACACAATAGACTGCACCCATTAAATAACCCACTAGAGACAAGATACTACATAATGACAGCTTAATGACATGTGATGTAGAGACTTTTAAACACATTGCACCTACATCTACTGCCAATAGTACATCATTCCACATGTAGTCCCACTGAAACCAATTGTGAACAGAAGTATTTTATTAAATTTGGACGACATACATTTCAACCACTTATGTTTGGACATATGTATTTATTTTGTACTAAATTTCAGTATGGGACTGTTAAATGATCATGTCAAAGTTGATATGAGTTTTAACTGAGCAAAGACTAGAGGATCTAATCACTTTAATGTAAATTTTCTGTGACTATCTGAGAGAAATCAACTGAAATAAATAGAGCAAGATGAGGAGGAAAAAGTGACAATTAACTGTCTGTCCTTCTGCAAGTGAACAAATAGCTCCAGCAACCTGCTGTTAAATTATTGCACAAACCCTCAGGTTATAAAATGAAGGTAGAGCCATTCCACATTACTTTTTCATGTCCTTTTGCGAGGTCAGAATGCCATTAAGATAGAGTGATGGATCTGCTGGGAATCTTTCCAAAGCATATTGCCCTCTTGCACGTATACTGCTGGCGTTTTCGCAGATGTGTGGGAAATTATAGCACAGCAGCAGTAGCAAGTTTATAGGGGAGATCAAGGGACTCTGGAAGTCCTAGAACAGAGAGAACACCTGGGTTTTGTGGAAAACCAGCGGTTGGTACTTGGATTTGTTAGCTGTCAGCTCTCCACAAAAGGATGGTCTACTTAAGACTTAGTATAGTAAATATATGTAACTACTCTTTTCATTTTTAGATGAGAAAGATTTTCAGCATTTTGAAAGAATTTGAGAACTTGATATATACTTTTAATTTTTGCTTTGCAGAACATAATATAACTGGAGAGAGATGACAACAGGAAGACCAGAGGAATTAGCAAAAAACCTAAATGAATCTTCTTGGTTGTAGATGCATGTAATGACCTTCAATAGGCTAACATCATTTTGTGAAAACCACTGTCCTCTGGGGTCCTGCAGATCCTTACAGATTTGGTGCCACAGTCTGTGGCTTAATTGCTGACCTGAACAGAGGGCAAAACAGTGCTGCATTGTTTGGAAGAACAGGGGGAAGACTGTGGTAAGGCACCTTCCCTATCAGAAAGTAGGGAAAGTGGTGTTAGCTCCATTACTCTTTCTAATGACCGCCTGCTACCTTTCCGCATAAGCATTCTCTCGGGCATTGTAAACCACAGTAGGCACATTGGCTGAGTAAGAAATCCCTTCCCCTTTCTAAGCACAAAATCTGTAACTGAACCTAAGAATCTGCCTGGGGACCATCAAGAAAATGGACTTTCCATTAACTTTTTTTCCTAATCTATCTTTTATCATGTCTGATTTTTTAATGATCATTGTAAGTCCGTGTTGGCAGGTAATGTGGCACTTAGTTTCACTGTAGTTTTTATTTGAATATAAAATTTTGCATGCTATAGTTTTTACACATGAGAATTTACATCCATAAATTGTGTTTACACTACCTATAAATTTTTTCTTCAAAGGAATGTATATGTATCATAAAGTACTTTTTTAAATTGGGTTTCTTAATTTTTTCTTCTCTTCTTTCCATCACAACATAGCAAGTTTCTCTTCCTGTGAATATAAGGGGCAATTTTCAATGCAAATGAAAATTAGAACAGAAGATAAATATGTTCTATGCCTGACTTCCCTTATCACAAAGTAAATACATGCATGTCTTCTACAGGATAATTGTTGTTTGGTATCCTTATATACAGTAATCATCTTCATTAAGTTTTCAAATGATCTCCTGAGCAATGACTTATAAAATGTTAGTACTATGATTGAAAGTTAGGTTTTGAGACATAGGAGGTACATGTTTGGAAAAAGTGCACGCTTAGAAAAAAATCCATATATCAGCCCAAATACACTTGACATGGATGTGTACCAGTCTTAACAGGAGTGGATGACATGTCAAAATTCTTTTCTTAACTCCTCTGTGCACATTGTCTCTTGCTACTCCTTCCACAGGAAGTGTTGCAGCAAATTATATTTGCAACTTCAGCACTCTGTGCTGTATCAATACCTCACCATCAGAAAAGAAAAAAAAAAAAGGTTTTTTTGTGTGTGTGTGTGTGTGTGTGTTTCTAAACAAGAAAATCAAAAAAAACAGGCCTTTGTTAAAATCCTGGTGTCAGAAGACTTTATATATATATTTTTAAACTAGCATAGAGTGATGTCTAGGTATTCTGTTCTTAAAACCAAAATCTATTGTGAAACAGGTAGCATATTTCTATATGTTCTGCTCACTTTTGTTTCCTAAACATTACCATATCAACAAGAGGTCATCTGTACAGTATAAAGAATGTTTACGGAGTATCTGCATACAGTAACTGGTTATCTCTGCAGATCAGGTATCAATTGTTTTTCTGCTTGAATAAGAAAGAAGCACAAGGTCTTTCAAATTAACAAGTATACACAAATTGTAGCAGATCCTTCAGTGAATCCATCATCAAGGTATAATTGTGAATGGAAAAAGTTAGTTTTAAATTCAATAGCAAAAGTCATATTTATTGAGATGATTATGGTCCACTATGGTAGTAAGGTTTTCTTACAGGGTTCATCTATACTGCATTGTAATGCCAGCATATAATCTCCTATTAATACGCTAATTAGAATGTCTCATGTTTTGACCTTGTGACTTTAAGTATCTTTGCCACTCAATATAAAAAAATATTTTCATTTTTAAAAAAGTCAGTGGATGGATGACCTTATTTGAGCAAACATCCCCTAGACCACAGGCTACAACACAATCCGAAATCCTCTGATTCCTCAGTAGCTAATATCAGAGAAAGATCCAAGCCTTCCAACCTCCTTCCCATCAACAAAAACCCCACTTAAGCCTGGGCTGTTTATTTGAGCAATCCATTTGGGGGTGATGTCGGAAGCTGAGGATCTTCTCTGTAGAGGGCTGTGTGCATAAATATCCACATTGTATGCAACAGCATCTATGTCTGCTAAGTATTTTTAAAGGAGAGCATAATCCAAATACAGACCAAATTGTTTGTATTGTTGTACATAAAAAACCAAAAAAACCAAAACCAACCAAACAAACAAAAACAAAAAAAACCCCCTGTTTTCACAAACATGGGGAGAATTCCTGTCTGTGTTGTGTCATCTACACAAATGATGTGGATGCTAATGTTGTTGCATATATTTATGTGTTGGAACAAAAACATCTAAATCAGTGATGAGAAGTGTTAATGATAAGATTATATGTTATCTTTGTTTGCTAGGAAAAAGGAAAAATCTTCTAAAATACAAAAATGGAAAGATACAGTCTTGTGTATGTGACATAAAACATAAACTATTTTAAGGGATTAGTTTTTGGTGCTTCATATGGCTTGCAGCCATTACACTTCCTTAATGAACATTTCACCTCCTCTAATTTGCCCTAAAAAACAAACAGGGCATCATCACTTCATGTACAGATGTTACTGCATACATTTAGGTCAAATTGAAAATTTTCTTGGAGTCAGTAGCCATGATATATGTATACCTGTGCACTTCTATATGCACTTCCCTTTTACTCATCTGTGTCTACAAGATTTACTGCAGTAGAAATTCCATTTACACATCCTTTTTTTTTTTTTTTTTTGTCATGAAGGACACATGAATTCTAAATTGACTCTGAGAATCTGAAGATATCAGCTTTTTAGAATTGTTTGACAATAATAATGCCGAGTTTCCTTCCTTAGATATCTTAATTTCACTCAAGCAAAATTTAGCAGGTCTCTTACACTAATTGAGGGTCCATCAAGCTGACAGTCAAAATAATCACCCATCTCAGAGATTACAATAGGCGGTTACTGGCACTGGTGACACAACATGTTTCATTAGTAAGCTTTCTGTGACATGTTGGTAGATATTCTGCCGTTAAAATTGAAAAGTCCCTCAGTAATGAAATTAGAGTTATGTTGTCAGTCAGAATGGCCAATAAATCAACTCTATCCATAATCTTGACTCAAATATGATTTTATTTACCTGAATATGCAGGCCACTTAAAAAAAAAAAAGAAAAAAAAGTAACTATTTTGTTTTGTTTTATTTGTTTGTTTGTTTTGGTTAATTCAAAAGAACAATAAATCTTAAATTTTGAAGCATCAGCTTCTAAAATAAATTAATATATTAATTTATATATTTACTTATAATTTATTAATTTATTACTTTTATATATTAATATATTGATTACCTCAAATATAGCACTGCCAAAAGCAGATTTCAACTACCTAGTTCATTCATATTGTGGTATCTCACATCTCTACATAAGCGGAACTCCACATCTTTATGCCTCAAGTATGGGTAACATATGATTTATATTGGTTTTGTACCTGACATTTATTTGTTTCTCTTCTCTGACAAGTTGAGAAAATGATGTATCTTGTCTTGTCTCAACCCACACCACTCAAAATCCATCTTACACAACTGGAGAAACATGTTTCTTTTTTGTCAAATACATGATTCACCTACGATAAATTTAGATATTTGTGGATGAGATTATACCCAGCATCTTGTTCAGTATACACTGTATTTTCTCTTTTGCCCAAAGCCTTTAGATTGTACAGCATAGATGCTGAGTTCAGTAGTTATTTTGGTTCCTTCAGATTTTGTAACAGTACCTTGCTTTTGATAGTTCATATACAAGTTGTGACAATTCAGCCAGGTATATCACTAGTGATGCTCTCAGTGAGCTAGTGAGTAGCTTGACCGCTGTTGAAGAAACCTTTTTCATACATCTTGCTAAGAAACAGTAGAATGCATTTCAGAAGAGTCAATGAAATTTAGGTTAGACTAGTGGAGATTAGCATTAGAATTATTTTGAAGACTTCAACAGCAGCATAGAGAAAAGAACAGAATTAGTTTAGATGATAATAGAGAGAAACACAATTATGCATGCAGAATATGTAGAAATGTCAGAATTATACTCTCTTCCTTGCATTGAACTATTGTAAAAATCAGCAATTCTGAGTGTCAAAAGTCAAAATTGCTGCCTGTGGTATCATTTGCCTGACTAAAGAAGACAAAATAGGGCCCAATTTACTCATGTTATCTTTAGTCAGAATCAGGAGATCACTTGAGCAGAAATCACGTAGCTTTTGTATAGAGGCTGGATTCCTAAAATTAAAGCAATTGTTCACCTTGTTCATCTTAATCTGTCCTGGCAGGAGTAGGGTCTTATGAAGACTAGAAACAGCAGTCTTAGGAAAGAATTGAGAGAACCATCCCTTTAAATTTATCTTTGACATTTTATTTATATATTTGTGAAATATCTCAGATGTATTAGTTAATATGAGAAGATGTTAATTGCTGATGAACTTAATATATGCAAACTACGTTATTGTTGTGTTTTAAATTAGAATAGCATTATTAATTGACCTGAGCTTCCTAATTTCTCTTTCCGTCACTAATCTGTAGCCTTTCAGAAAAACAGTGTCACCATTCTCTCTCAATGTTCCTAAAATGCTATTAAATTCTATTAAACTCTTAATTTTAGTGATTTACCAACTTCCTTTTCTGTGAAGCTGTAGTCCAACAAAGGCCAAAACCAGCAACTATCCTCCTGACCAAGACTTAACCATGCTGGTCTAAGCCAATCTTCGTTTAAATTTTTCCTCAAATCCAAAAGTCAATAGCTGAAATAGATTGAAACTGCAGAAAGAACCCTGGCCACAAGAACTGTGAGAAAAACAAAAATGGGGCCATATTGCTCTAAATCAGAAGAGGAAAGAAGAACTTTGTCTGACTGCTTTTTGGCAGGAGAGAGAACATTGGATGGGCTCAGTCTCCCCTCCTGCCTCAATATGTATACTCTCCAATGCAGTAATGTTCTAATTAAAATCTGTTTGGAAAAAAATGCCAAATGAACATAGGCTGTTAAAGTGAATAATTGACAATGTCTTTGTGATTGATAGTCTATTGATGAAACCTGCAATTCACGTCTTTCTACTGGTTTTCAGTCATTTTCACAGCCATCTGGTTTAGGTTACGTTTTTAAATACTCTTGCTCCAAGTTAATCCACGTAAGACAATTTTCAGGTATGCTGCTCTGAAGAAGAGAGAGAGAAAAACAGTCTACATGGTATCTAAAATGCTGTCATTATTTTACATGTTTCTACTTTAAATACAATTGAAGTTTTGTATAAGCTCAGAGTGGTTATATTTAATTTTACCATATCATGCTATATAACTTTATATAAAAGCTTAGCATATTTTTGAACAAAGTCACCTGGAAATTCAATACTTCAAATAGTTTTGAAGCAATAAACTGATGTATAGCTTGAAAATTAATCTGAAGTTTTTTTCTGAAACCGATATAGCCACAGAATTACTGTTTAATGCACCAAGCATTTGCCCATGTAGACAAAGGGAGGTTATATTCAGAAAGCATCACAAAGGAAAATAAACTAACAACATGTAGATCCTGTCTTTTGCCTAGCAAAAAATTAAAAAGATTTTCCAATTTAATTCAAAGGGCAGGTTTATGTGTGCTGCAGTTGCTCAAAGCAGTTTTGCTTATTTTATGTATTTACTATGTAAAAAATCATTTTTGCTACTGCAGTTCAATGTAAAATAAAAAATTTTCTGAATGGCCTGGTTAGTGTCATTTTTATTAATATGATTTTACACTTTCAATTGCAAGGTTAAGGTTATAAATATTCCCTGAACAGTATGTATTTGAGATAAAGTTTTACAGACCAAATGTATTATTAATAATATTCTGGGTGATTTTTTTGTTATGGTCAGCTGACTGATTTCTCAGGAGGAGTTTAAGGAAAGCACACCGTATTTTTGGGAAGAAATACAAAATAGAAATAAGACATTACATTTGCATCTACAAGTTTTCTACTGAAACCATGAAAAATCTACTTCATTTTGGTACATTTCGGGAGAACACTGTGATCTGAATATATTCAAAACAGACCTGTATGTATGTCAAAGGAGATGTCTGTTCCAGTTGTACTGGGAGTATTCCATCCTTTGACAATAGAAACCAAAAATTACTTTTGTTATGACTGCACCTCACAGCTGTCAGAGCTTGCTGTGTGAACAGGATCAAGCATAGGAACTGAAAGTGGAGGTATTATCTCTTTTTTGAAGAACAAGAAATTAGTTTCACAGATAGATATTTTCACACACACACACAAAATCTTGGCTTTCTTGTCGCACTGAAAAGTCTCCTTCTTTATAGAGCTGCAAAGCATTGTACTCATGCCTGTTACCAACAGAAAATTGAGTCGTGCTTAAATGTTCCTCAGGTAGGTGCTGGTAGCACACGAGAACTGACAAGAAATATCAAAATAATTATGGGAAGCAAATTCAAGTTTGAGGCAAATCGTGATTAAAAATATTTTTTTTCAGACCATTAGACATCGCTTGAGCTATTTTCTCTCTAACTGAAATTTACCATGGCACTGTATCAGTAAAATGCTAGTAGTTATTGTACAAAATTTGAATAGATTTTATTTTTTAAATGGAATTACTCAAGACAAGGTAAAGAAGAAAGAAAAAATATTTACGAGGAGCACCAATAAATAATTTTTAAATAATGTGGAAGATGCTACAAAATAATACAGAAATATGTTACAAAGATACCTCTAATTACTAAGGTAAATGAAAAACAACAGTAGAAATATCAGAGAAAGAAATTTTAATGTTATCTCTAGAAATGTGTGTATTTTTGGAATTCTATAAAAAAAATCCTAATTTTCTAAGCAAAAATTCACCTGGTTGTCTGACTGAGTTTAGATTAAATGCAGGATTTTCAAATTTACAAATGTCACCTGTTTATACACTTTCCATTCTGTATAATTCATTTTTCATCCAAAGAGGAAAGTCATTTGGTTTCTGTTAACCTAACTGGAACATCTTTTTTCCCCAACTGGTTGATATATAATCAAATAATTGCTAACACATTATCAGGTATTTATAGAAAAATAAAGAAATTAAGGAAAGTCCTTATAAAACATTAAATTAGAAGAACAGTAAATTATATTAGCAAGAAATATTTGATGTTACTATTCCTCTTTTTTAGTCAAAGTAAGTAATAGTTGACATTTTATTTGTGTGAGTTGTAAGAAGTGCTTATACATCACACTTTGCAACTTACAGAGCAATTCCCTGAGCTTAAGAGGTATCACAGCATTTGGGAGACTGGAGAGAGATAGTGTCCATGCTGTCACCTTGACACCTTTGTTGTCCTGTGCAAAGGATGTTCTGCCCCTGGAATCTTCATACCTCAACACATGCACATTGGCAACCTGGGCTTCAGACTAACAAGTGCTATAGGCTTTTACAAAAACTGTACTTATTGACATGAAAAACTATAAAATGCCAGTTCTAGCAGCAGGTGAAAAGAAAACATCATGAATAGAGCTGAGCTGGACTAAGACAGTGAGAGCTGATGTTAGAGAATTCTTAAAATTACCCTTTCTGGACATAATGATTGTCCAGTGTTTCATGGGTCAGACAGATCTTCAAATGGCATTTCAGGAAACCTAATTTAGACACCTTATCTGAATTATGCTTTGAAAAATCCTCTCTTTTTGTCCCTTCTGACTGCTGAAAAAAACCCTCTGGGAATGCTCTCCTTTGGTCAAGTTGTTCTTTTAAGGTATTTCTGTTTAATTTAATTTGACCTAAAAGATAATAATAGCTAGCTACTTCTTCTAGCAGCAACTCTTCATCCATCGAATAAAGCTATTGATGCCAAACTTTTCAGTAGTATTGGAATGTGAATAGCAGTGTTTGTTTGGAATTAATTAATTTTATTAAATCATGCATTGGTTTTGATCATGATGCATTTTTCTCACATTTGCTTTAAATATGAGTGCAATTGAACCTGGCCAATCATGGCTAAATAGTATTCTGGCTGTGTAGAAGTGATACATAATTGTGAAGTGCACTGCTAGCTTGATTGAACAGTACGCTTTTTAGCTGAGAATAGGTAAGGTATTTTTCAAATTGCACGATTAATCTGAATAAGATTTAATAAGCTTGGACAGTCATTTCTGTAGGAACAAGATCGGGAATACATTTAAATGATATTACTTTGAACACCTCTTCATCTTTCAGTCTATGTTCAAAGTTATATCGATGATAGGAAAAGTGTGCTAATCACAAAACAACATATAATGCAGAAATATTTATTCACACATTGTCAACTGAATATAAGAGTAAAGAACTGGAATTTTTACTGGAAGTTCAGTGCAACTGGGATCTTTCATAAGCTTATGAATTGCCATGGTAAAACTAGAAAAACTCTTAGTTGACAGCACGGCTGGAAAGCAAATAGAAAACTTCATCTTCTGCTGGATAGAAATATTTTGATTTACAACTTGAATGTATTCACAGTGTGTTTCTACTCACTTTCTTTTGTGCCAACAGTGCCCTTCAACTTAAATAACTCTCACTCCTTTCTAATTTTTACCCCCCCATGTGTTTAAAGATAGCAGTCATATTCTCTTTCACTGTTTGTTTTGTTAGGCAAAATAAGTCTTTTTCATTTATTCTCCACTTATAAGATGGACTGTCAATTCTCCTGCTGAGACACAGGGTATGATTAGCTCAAGAACTGTGCTACTGTAGCTGCACAACTTCTGAGTGGCACTTGGGTTTAATCTGCCTGGCTGGAAGCATGTCCACCTATGTGGGCTATTCTTTCTTAGCCTTTTCTGTATCTCAGTTTGAATTAATCTTTAATGAAGATATATGACCAGAATTGGAGAACATAGGTGTGAGAGAATCAGTGTTTGAACGATGAATGGAACATGTGAGCAAGGACTGATTTAAGCCTGCTGAAAGAATGGGTTGTCACGATATTTGCCTGGCTTAAACAAGCGCTTAAAAACGTTTTCTTTCTGAGTGGAATTTTGAAATTTGTTAAGAATCAGGAATAACTTGCTCTCACAAAGAATTCATGCAATGGATGAAATTAAGCAAGAAAGTTATAATTCTGAAATAATTTTTACTATAATCTGAGGCTGCAATGTGATCCAAGCTCTTTCCTCTGCAGGAGGAAATGACTGCAGGATTTTTAATGTATAACATAATGGTACATATGTAAAAAAATCAAAGTGAAAGTAATTAGAAACAAGAAAGAATCTTTTCAAATGGCCATAGTATGCTTTCATTAAAAGGTGATACAGGGCTCATAGCTTGATGATGAATAATTTGATTTATGTGGAGATGGAAGTCAGGTATTGTTTATTTTTTTTTCCTTTTATGGCCACTTGTTTTCCTAAAATTATAATCTCCATATTGAAATCCATATTTAGAAGGTATAAGTTCCAAGTCTTTCTTTTCAAATTGCAAAAGTTTTTATTCACTTCACTCTTAGGCAGCCAGATTGACTACAGTCTTTCTATTTCCCTTCTTCTAAACCAAAATCAATGTTACCTGAGTTTTGCTGAAAAGTTGTTTATCTGGGAGAATTACAGAATGAAATGAATGCTAGTTATGAAAAGTTTGGCCTACAAATCAATTTCATTTCATTTCAAAGAGGATTTGGAGTGGAAAGAACCCAAATAATAATATCTGAGCTTCTCCCTTACCACACCCGAATGCTCAGCAATATCAAGCTAAGTATAAGAATCTATTATCTATTTAACCTCAGCTTCAGAAAATGTATCTTGCTAACCTGTGGATAAGGTAAACAACATTAAAGTAATGCCTGAAGGAGCAGAAGGGTTAATAAGCCTCTGACATTTAGATTTCACATAGAGTGGACTTTCAGAGCAATATTGCCACCTTGGAGAAAATTTTGCTTCCAGTAGAGATCATATCACATATTTGTAGTTTTTAAAACAGTTGATGGGAGAGGTAAAGGAAGTAGTGAATGGGATGCCCCTATCAAAGAAAAATACTCTTGGTAACATTAGTCCAATGAGGACCCTCCTTTTTATGTACTTCAGTGTCACCAAACTTGTTTTAGAGACTGATCTCTGCATTTCTGTGCTAGAGTTATACAAGCACTGTCATAGATGTGTATGTAGTCACTTCGGAAAGCCTGAAAGATAACAGTAATTTCTATTGTATTCCTAAATCCCATATAGTAAACAACTCAGATTATTTTTTTGCTTTTTCTTTCTTTTTTTTTTTTTTCAACCGTGAGACAATAATCTGTGAAGTCTTGATTTGTTATACTTGCATACTCTTAGGAGTCCCCTGAAGCAACATTTCCAGAAACATCTGTCTCTGTTAATTGGGAGCTGTTGACTCAATCTAAATGTGCATACATGGAGGAAAGGTAGAGAAGAAAGAGGAACAGTAAGGAGTGAAAAATATTATGAGTGTAGCATCTCTTTCCATTAAATGCAATTTTATATTTACTGCTCACTCAGCAGTGGTCTGTGACACAGGGTTATTACTGTATAAATTACCATTCAGTTAGCAGAGACTATTGCTTTATGACAAGATGTTCTAATAGCAGTGCATTGTCATAATGTCATTGTAAAGCTTAGAGATGGATTTGGCAGATGCAATTTCTTTCTGGAGACATATGATAATAGGAACAACCTACGTGTTATGTGGTGTAAAAAATCATAGTAACCAAGGTCTTCAGCTGACACAATGACACTGACAGAAATATAACATAGATTTGTATAGAGATAGTAAAAGGAAAAAGTCTTGCTAGGATAAACCTGTAAATGAATTTTCCAGGCAAACCAAGGTGATATTTGTTTCATTTTTTTATATCATGTCTTAATATCTAACATACTGTTAGAATTCAAGTTATCTGGTGAACTACTCCAAGTTGTGACAGAAAGTGTAATCACTGGCAAATAAGCAAAAGACTTCTGTAAGTGTACAGTAACAAAGTATATGAAATGGTACCTAGATTTCCAGAGCCTGTTAACAGGATTAAAACTACTGAAACAAATAGGTGACTTTGCATGTTATTCAAGTTGACGTAGTTGACAAATATTTTCCTTTCAGCTTAAAGAAAATACAGTGTTATTAAAAATAAGGTGAGAACAAATGGAGGATTTTTTTCTAGGAGGTGGATATGAGGAATCCATAGTTTTCAGCAGCAGCATGCTGAGAGTCAAAGGGGAGAAAAGAAAGTAGTGTTTGAATAATTAATTTAATTTAAATAGTTTAAATTAACTGATTTTTCTGATTTGTCTGTGATTCTACCTTGGTGTTACAGGTCTTAATAATGAAATATTTTAAAATGTGTACAACTACTTTTTCTTTTGACAATAACACATAAGCAGTGGTAAAACTCTTTATGAAAATTACAACAAATCATTACATCAAAGACAAAGTGACTTTGGAAAACTTATTTGTATGATAAAGAGATTATAATGAATGACTTACCTACATTTGAAGTGTGAATTGAGGTCTGTGCCAAATAGTCTAAGATTACTCTGTATAATTTAATAAGTTTCTTATAGATGCATTGTAATTAATTTTAGTTTCTTTGCTTCTATTACAATGAACTAACCTTTTGTTTGGCAGAAAGTCTTTGTGGACATTTCCAAATAGTGTATTTGCCTGTCTGAGACAGAGAGATATTTATCATGGTATTCTTGGATGCTGAATATAATACTGTTTTGCAAAATTTTCCTAGTAATTCATTGTGTAACAGTAAGGACGTCTGGCTTTTTTGAAGGTGTAGCTTGATTGTTTTCAAGGGGGAGACATAGGAGAGATTTTAGCATTGTTCATTATGCTTCGTTCTCTGAGGAACTGAAACAGGATTAGCTGAAATAACTGGGAAGAGATGCAAAAAATATCAAGGGGTTTTTTTACAGATGTGGCAAAATGACACTTCTGACTGAGAAGCCAAACTTGTTGAAAGGTTTAGCGTTGCTTTTTTTGGTTCACATCAATGCTAGGATTGTTTGAGTAAAAATTCAAGGACTTTTAAAGAAGAAAACATTTTTTTACCTCACTTTGGGAAAAAGCTAATATAAAAACCATAACAAAAACTGGATACTGAAGTAGATAACTACTGTGGGAAATTACAGTTCAAATACTGGAACTCTGGCAATGTATAAGCACTTGGAAATATAATCATACACTGCAGAGATCCAGTCTAATTTTTAATCATAGTGATTCTAACAGCCTCAGGCCTTCTGTGCTATATTTACTATAGTGCTTTACACATTCTAGGTTTGAAAATCTCTAAACACAAGTTGAGAAAGTTCATTCTAATGGAAGAGGATTAAGTTTTTTATATTAATTTTACAGATTTTAAACCACAATTCTGAACTCTTTGTCCCTGAAAGTCAGATAGCTCTTGTATGGTGATTTATATGGAAGTAGGATTGTGGTAAGCAAACTATGTGATCCAAAGAACAACACAGAATTCTTCAAATAATCATGGACTTGCATAGTAGTGATGATTGATGACAATAGTTTAAATGTGAACAACGTGCAACACACCTTTTTTTTAGCAATGGTATCTTCATGCAATGATACATTAAAAGAGAATACTCCATAAAAATACTTCAATTTAATGAACAGAAAATGAGATTTAAAGTATTATACTGATTTGCTGGAAGCTGTTTTATAGAGTGGCAACTCGTGTGCACTTAAATTACCAAATATTTTATGGTTGTGTATGTAATCATTGTTTCATACATATTATGTTAAGTTAGGTTCATTTAAATGTTTGCTGTCATTTAGGGACATAGTTGTCATAAGTAAATGCTATGCAATACTAATAATGTTTTTTCTAACCTGTAGTGTGAATTCAAGTAGTATCTTAGGACACAGTATGCTGATTGTCATGTTTAAAGGGGAGGAATTACTTCCTCTTAACTCTTTAATCTGTTGTTTGTTTTTTGTTGATGTTGTTGTTGGTTCATTTGTTTGGGTTTTTTGTTTGTTTGTTTGTTTTTTCTTTTTTCTTTTTTTTTTTTTTGTATTTTTCTTTTTTCTGCTTTTCTTTTTTCTTTTTTCTTTTTTCTTTTTTCTTTTTTCTTTTTTTTTTCCCTCAAAGATATTATATTAATGGAAAACAAAATTATATTTGTACTTTGGGTGCAATTCAGTTCTACACAGACACCTTAGCTGATCAGCTGACCAGAAAGTACATCTCTATTCGGAGGGAGCTTACCACTAATTATAAATGAAATTTACAGAGCTAGTTGTCTTCATCTTGACTGGAATCCCAACTTGTTTAGAAATCTTCTGTTATCAACAGAAGCTCAGATTGTCTTAATAGATTGCTTTCTGATTTGAATAATGTACTTTTTAGCAATTTAGCAGTTTTTGCAAAATGTCAAGAAAAACTTTTATGGGTTAATGGAATAATTTTTATAAAGGCAAGAAAAATGCAAACAAATCTCCTCTTCACTAGCATCATTCAGTGTGATACAGTTCTGCTCATTTGATGAACTCCAAAATGATTTTTTTTTTTAAATTAATCTAACAGGTAAACTTATGTTTTAACTGCAGCTGCGTATTTGCTGAATTTAAAACATCTTGGATCTTCTCAGTTGGGATTTTTGGCTTTAGGAAGCTGTACTGATTAAAATAAATTGTCAATAGAGTGGCTACATTGATGCCATCTCTTATGATCATTTTCTGCCTGCTGATAGGTTGTTCAGACCTGTTCTGAAATGCTCAGGTGCTAAATAATAATTGGTTGGCTGTAACTGGGCAATGAATGAAATAGTGAAAGTTACATCTTTTCTTTATCTGTGTATTTCTTTGTGCCACCAGTGGCATGGTAGACAGGCCTCCTTTCTTTGGATGACACCTCTTGAAAGTGATATGCCAAAAATGGAGATTTGAACACATTTTGTACATTTGATTGTCAGAACCACAGGTTGCATTATATCAGCTGGCTGAGAAATCAATGACCTAAAGATTATTTAAACTGTTAAAACTCACGGGCAGTATGCGCACTGGGAAAATAAATGAAAAGCTAAGCCACGAATACAAAGCTTTTGTAACGCATTGTATACCTATGCACAAATAAAAGTTTCTGTTGAAAACCTGTCTCTTTTAGGTTCGATAGAATTTCTTTAGCGAAGTTTTACAGCAGGAGATAGAGGGAATGTTAAGAGACAAATTATGAACCTCTTTTAAGACTTTAGCCTATTCAGAGTTATCTTCCTAATTAGGTTAAAAACCTTGGTCAAATTCTGCTTTCAGCATAAAAATGAGATAAAATGTTATTGTTTGTTCAGAATTGTGTTTGGCTAACTTCAGATGGATTAAGTCAGTTATGAGCTCTTTATGGAGAAAGCTTACAAATTGTGCTCTTTCTATAATTAGAAGTTGCTAGTGAATAGTTTGCATCCCAAATATGTCCAGTTCATCTCTAGCAGCTCTCACACTGTTTTTTCTTTTTGGCTGGATACTGTTACTGTATCCAAAGGCATTTATGAAAACATCAGCATTGATGAATATGAACTAACTCTTCCGCTGACTGCAATCTTTTGAACTGCGCTTTTGCTTTGAATGATGGATACTGTTGTGAGTCAGATGGATTGAAAGATGCTGAACAAGCAGTATGTAGCAGAAGCCTCTTGTTTTCACAATTGAAATTATCAAGTATATGCACTGGTATCTTTGTCTTTATTTTTTTTCCCACATAAGAACAAAAGTAAAAGGAAATACCCCACTAGGTGGCCAGAAGTATTCAAAATTTGTAACCCTTTCAGATGTGTCGGCACCAATTTATAGTAAAGGAAAATATACCAGAAAAATGTCTTTCTGACTCATACAATATTCTCTCTACAATATTGTATTTGTTTTGAAAAGTTCTGCTTGACTGCTGATTTGAAGCGCTGAACGAGAAGTTTTCTATGCTGTCAACTTTCCCCCTTGTTAAGCCACCAGACAATTTACTGTAGGTTTTTCCTCATACAGGCTTTCACTGTAAATGGTGTTCTATTGAGAAAGGACTAACACTGAGACCGAGTTGGACTGTGTAGAGGGTGTTAGTAGGGGCTGAAATACATATGAAATTTAACTAAAAAGTATGTTGTGCTCAGAATAAGAAGAAAATTTGGGGACTCGGGGAGTCAAAGCCAGAAATCAATCTTTTATTGTTTAAAAGATCCTGGATCTTGTGAAATTTACCAGATTTTGTCAAGACCCTGATAATGTATCACAGTATCACAGTATCACAGTATCACAGTATGTTTGGGATTGGAAGGGACCTCAAAAGATCATCTAGTCCAATCCCCCTACTGGAGCAGGAACGCCTAGGTGAGGTCGCACAGGAATGTGTCCAGGCGGGCTTTGAATGTCTCCAGGGAAGGAGATTCCACAACCTCCCTGGGTAGCCTGTTCCAGCGCTCTATCACCCTCACTGAGAAGAAGTTCTTTCTCAAATTTAAGTGGAACCTCTTGTGTTCCAGCTTGATCCCATTACCCCTTGTCCTATCATTGTTTGCCACTGAGAAGAGCCTGACTCCATCCTCGTGGCACTCACCCTTTATATATTTATAAACATTAATAAGGTCACCCCGCAGTCTCCTCTTCTTCAAACTAAAGAGACCCAGCTCCTGCAGCCTTTCTTCATAAGGGAGATGCTCCACTCCCTTAATCATCTTTCTTGCCCTACGCTGGACCCTCTCCAGCAGTTCCCTGTCCTTCTTGAACTGAGGGGCCCAGAACTGGACACAATATTCCAGATGGGGTCTCACCAGGGCGGAGTAGAGGGGAAGGAGGACCTCTCTCGATCTACTGACCACCCCCCTTGTAATACACCCGAGGATGCCATTGGCCTTCCTGGCCACAAGGGCACAGTGCTGGCTCATGATCATCCTGTTGTCCACCAGGACCCCCAGGTCCTTTTCCCCTACACTGCTCTCTAATATGTAATTTCCCAACCTATACTGGAACCTGGGATTGTTCCTGCCCAGATGCAGGACTCTACACTTTCCCTTGTTAAATTCCATCAGGTTATCCCCCGCCCAACTCTCCAGCCTGTCCAGGTCCCGCTGGATGGCAGCACAGCCTTCTGGCGTGTCAGCCACTCTTCCCAGCTTAGTGTCATCAGCAAACTTGTTGATAGTACACTCAATTCCCTCGTCTAAATCATTAATGAATATATTGAATAATATTGGTCCCAGCACTGACCCCTGAGGCACTCCACTAGATACTGGCCACCAACTGGACTCTGCACCATTGACCACCACTGTCTGGCTTCTCTCTTTAAGTCAGTTTGCAACCCACCTCACTACTCTATTGTCTAGACCACACCTCCTCAATTTAGCTGTGAGGATGCTGTGAGAGACTGTGTCAAAGGCTTTACTGAAGTCAAGGTAGACCACATCCACCACTCTGCCATGTATCTGGTTTGATTTTGTCCTAACAATGGTCACCCTCATTGCATAGTAGCCATAGTTCTCTCTTCTTCTTTTTGTTTTTATGACAGAGTTACCATGTTTAATCTGCTAGTAATATTAGAAGTTCTTACCTATTTATTCAGTTTTTAAATTTTCTTTTACTGCATTTCCAGTTTATTTGTGGTAATGGGCCATGAACATTTATACACCTTTCTCACCACATTGTGTCATCTAGCTTATTTTTAAATTTAGCTTGCTAACTATATATTGAAAATCCCAGGGATTTAATGAATATTATGTGCAATACATTTAATAATAACAAAAATTTTAATCACTTCCCTGTGTTGCAATCATGATGTTCTGTTTATAAAGCATATAAAAGAGAAAATTTGTGTGGCAAAATTATATGTTTCAGTAACACAAAATCTGCCACACCTAAGAGATTTGTATACTAAATGAGTTTTTTCATTTGCTTAAACCTTTCATTTAAAATAATATTGCTGGACACAAGCTAAGAGGTTAAGTTAGAAATTCTAATTGCTTAGATTATTCTCAAGTCCCTTGCTGGGCTATTGTAATCCTAGACTACTTTTTGGAAGAGAAGGGAAGCTAGGCTGCATGATTTCTATGACAGTTCAAAATACCAGCGTTTTTGCATTCCTAGAGCATGTAGAATACCGTCAGGTGTTAACTTATTCTGTCACCTTCCTTTTAACATTATCTAAGTTATCTAAATTTTATTCATAGAACAAAATAAGTTTGTACCAAAAGCAGTGGCATCATAAATCTCTGAAATCAAATTAAATAAAATTCAGGATTATAAAAGTTATTCCTTCTTTATTGTTCTTATTTGATTATTTCATTTAGCTCCAGCCCTTGCCTTCTCTCTATGAAAATTCTTAGTTGTACACATCTCTGTGAGAATCAAACTTTTATAATTATTTAAATACTTTATTAGAGAAGTAAAATATCTCATGTACAAATAAAAAATACAAGAGTGAATATCGAGGACCACGTAAACAGTACATTCAGTCTTCCTTTGTGTGGAAAATACTGATATTTATAAAGAAATACATTTATTTATTTTTCAAATATATTAAATTTAAGTATACCTTATGGCTTCTGTTAGGTACTAATACTGAATAAGTGACTTTTAAAAATGTATTGTATTGTGAAAACGATATGATATTATTCCAAAATCAACATATGATAACTGATGCACTTAAATTTTTGAAAATCTGCTGCAAACATTGATATCTCTCTTTGAAAAGAAATGTAGTTTAGTCAGATTCTGCAGTTAGAGAGTGGTTAATTTTCAAGCGTGTTATTCTGGTCATAGTAATTAGTCTTTTCCAACTGCCAAACTCAATTAAAAAATTATAAGTTTGATACCACGTATGTTCCAATAGCAATCATTTCAAACCAGTGATGATTTGATAGCGACATGCAAATATTATTGTTTAAACATATTACATGATAATAAGTGATGAAATATTTATTCTCACTTTGAAGATCCAGGAAGGTCTAGTAAGGAATTTCATAAAAACTTACCTTCTATATATATTGCTGACTATAAGCTAAAAAATACAATAACCATTGGAGAACAGATGTTGCTAAAACAGAGCAGCCCTTATAAGTACCATATTAAAACGAACTTCTATAACCATTTCTGATGCTACATCATCAGTCTGAGCTTTTAAGATTCAAAATATTACTGAAAAAAAGAAAAAAAAAAAAAAAACAAACAGGAAAAGATTCTTGCTATTTCCTGGCAGTAATAACAGACCCTTATTATAAAACCTGTTACCTGTATCAGTAAAGCATGCAAATGCTCAAGGCATACAATGGCTGTAATTTCTGTCCAGGCAATATGGTAAAATAAATTGGATCTTTTTTAACATATTTTGTTGACAACTGATTTAAATGTTAAAAAGCTCTTATATTACATTTATCTGAATTCTGGTAAAGTAAAATTATTGATTTGACTAAACATCTGGCTTCTCTTTAAGACTAATGAAAATCTGCTGCTCTTTCTTGGGCTTATGTTACTCTGAAGGCTTCAAATGCATGCAGATCTGTCTCGATCATTGAAATTCTCCTGTGTAGAAAGCCACACTCATTGCTGCAAATTCCATTTGTATTTGTTTAAAGAAATTACTTAGTAGCAACAAGCATATGACTAATTTAGCATCCTACATTCTTCTTTCAAAGGAAAACTAACTTTTAGCAAGAACAAATGGAGGAAAGCTGGGGAAAGGAGAGATTTGATGTAGTTTGTTATAGAGGTAAGTTACGTAGAGGTTTTATTTTCATAACATTGCATGGTGTACCTCCAGAAAATGCTATCTAATATTTCTTATTTAATATTTCATATTTCCACATGTACATCCTGACTTTCTTGCCATTTGGTTGGATGACAGCACTAATTAAAACAAAGATAAGCTATGTGAAGATCTAATGTGTTTCTTTCTTAGCCAAGATGAGGAATTAGTCAAAAAAAAACATTAAATGACACATGGAACGTAGCCCAACTATTTCCAAGCTGCTTTTCTTTCCCTTTTACATCCACTTCAGAATAAAGCAGAGAATTAATACTACCACAAAGCTGGATACTAAATTTATATGGAGTTGTATTAATATATGAAGGTCAGCATCATACTGCGTAGTGTGAAATACCAGAGAACAATGATTGCATCTCTCAATAAATTGCTGTCCTGACCTCAGTGAGATTTGAATCACCTGTTGAAAAGTGTAAATCTCAGTCATGTGTTTATGATACCTTACATGTCTGTAGATAATTTATAAAGTGCAGTTTTTCAGTTTCCCACAGATTAGATCATGTTAGGGACTTAGATGGATGCACTGGTTTTGATTGGGACAGAGTTATTTTTCCTCATAGTAGCTAGTAGCTATGTTTTGGATTTGTGCTGAAAATGGTGCTCAAAAAAAGGGATGTTTTAGTTATTACTGAGCAATGCTTACACAGTGACAACACCTTTTTTTTTTTTTTTTTTCCTCCTCCTTTGTGCTAGGATACATAAGAAATACCAGTATTTAAATGTGTGTGTATTAAATCGATGTGTGTAGGGAGAGCACATAAGTAATTATGCTTATTACTGCGCTTTCCAAAGTTGGACACAATTTTGAATGGAATATCTCAGACATATTGGGAGTTCTTGCACAGCTACAATCCACTCAAAATCACTCTCTGGGACATATATTGACATGTATAGATTCACATAGTCAGGAGCAACAGCCACTTCATCAATATGGTGACTAATCTTACTTTAAATCTTAGCAGAAAGGTGTAAGAATGTACAATATGGTGCAGGTTCCTTACTATCTGTTAGTATGAATGGAAAAGTACAAGAGACACATGGACTTGTATATTTATACCACTGGAGTATCAATGGTAATTGTCACTGACTTTTTGTTAATTTTAATGTTGAATCAACTAATTCTTCTCAGCTTCCTCTAGGCTGTTTGTTGGTTTGAACACTTTAATAGAGAGATGACAAACAAAATACATAACGTTTTAAACCAAATACGGTGTTTTACACAAGAAGATTTCTTTCACTCTGTGGTCAGATAAGTTTGTAAAATGTTCATTCAAGGGAAAATATATTAATTTGAATTGCAAAACCCAAAGTTTTCAAAGCTTTTTCCTTCTTTTTCAAGAATCACACCTAGTACTTCATTGGTAAGTTTGCAATGAAAAATACATTGATGATGATAACAACAACAACAACAACAACATCATTCAGGCATTGTAGCTTTAGGTTGTCCTGAATGTAACAATGTCTCTTAGTACATTAATTTCTTTTTATTATTTGTAGATTGTAATGCAGTAAATACTGGATAGATTTTTTAAATACATTTCAAAATGTTTCATCAGTTATGGATTTATTTTTATTTTTTCACTATAGTTCTTTTATGTTACTGGCAGATAAATCTAAACAGATAAGAAACTTTGCACAATGCAACTCAGAAACAGCTCTTTTAACATATATGGATAAGTTTATTTTCTTATTTCTAATTATTATTAGTGTTACAGAATTTAATTAAGAAAATATTAAATAAACACACTATTCAGCAGAGATTATTTTTGGATTACTCAGAAACTAATAATCATTGAACATAGTCACAATATTTTGTGAAACCAGAACAGCAGGTATCAAATGGGTTTATTTGCCTTTATTGAGCTTTGCTAATGGTAATATCTGATATATACTTTTTTTTTTTTTTCATATTTTTCAATTTTTCAAAGCAGATGCAATGGTGCATCTGCCTTATACAACCTTTATTAAGCACATTTAAGGACTGGCATGTCTTTGCAATCCCCTTTTTTTTTCTTTAAGAAATAAAAAATGACCCCAAACAAATAGAAACACAATACCACATCCTCCATTTGACAAACTCTATCAAGTAAAATGTCCTTGCAAGAATGTTGTCAAGTCGCAGTGTTCAGAATCATAAACCTTTGACACTAAGGGATTTGTTTTCTTACTGTTTTATTATTTCAAGTTAACTTCAGCAATGCGTTTGAGTAAAAATTGTTATGTTCCTAAAGCTTCTGCTCCAATTTGTGTTTGATTGCAGAATTTGAATACACTGTATTTGTAAAAATTGATAAAAAAACATGTAAACTTCATCTCTGGAGGATGCCAACACTAAAGTGGCTCAGGTATTTCAGTCTGAAGAGAGAGGGAAGTGACCTGGTGTTCTCAGCATCTTACAGTGCATTATAATAACAACAAAATCGGACTCTTGTATATATGTGTCTCAGAAGAAATTGAGATCCTCATTTTCTTTTTGGGGGCACCATTTTAGATATGATTGCAGACAAATTTCAGTTTATTCCTGGAAAATAAAAGAGAGGCATATACAATTTCACAGCTGATGATTATCTTTTCCTGAATATTAAATATCCTGGTGTCTGGTCAGGTATGGCACCCATATTACCATTTCATCCTTCAATATTCAGGCATTTTATACAAGAAAGGTGTTGAAAAGTATTTTTAAGTGTATATAGCAATAACCAATAGAATGGAATTGTAGAATATAAATAGAACTTGCATCTTATAACAAGTCACAGACTTTGTTGTGTTTTGTCCAAGCAAAACATATCATTGTTTCTTTAAACTTTTTTTGTTTAGTTCTTTAAGAAAGTTGTAGTTATTTTGATGTCCTTCAAAATACAGTTTCTGAATCATAGAAAAAACAAACATTTTGTCTTAACATGCAGATCTGTATTTGCTCTCAGAGGCAAACTATTTCATTTCTTGACATTTTTATAGCAGACCCTAAATCATTTATTGCTGTAAGTGCTAAGTGAGACAAAATCTCTGCCAGGATTTGCTCTTAGGCCAAATAATAAAATGAAAAAAAAAGTCTTCCAAGAGCTAGTTTAGTATACATAGTCTGTTGCCTATTATTATCAATGGTATGTTTTACAAAAGTTTGATGACATCTACTTTCATATTTAGGTGTATAATTCATTTAGAATTTGAAAAAAATAAAGAAGTTTGTCTTGATATAATTTTTCTGTAATCTTAGTGGTACTACGGCAATGCAATGTTATGTATAGATTTACAAGGAGATTTAAACAATAACATCTAAAATGTAGATCCTCAGAAATCTTGTCTGCTGTGAAAGAAGCTCAATTCCTTGGGCATGTGAATTTCTCCTAGCAAAATCCTATAGATGTCTAATTTTCCACTGCAGGGCATGAAAAGATAGTTGAAATTCTGACAACACTAATCTGTTTGGAAGCCTAGTCTGCAGTGGGAGTAATAAATTACAGGTTTCTGTACCTGTCTCTGTACAGAGCCTAATCCTGAAGCCATGGTAAGCAGAAAATAAAGTGGTAACTTTCAGTTTTTGTTGGGTAACAGCAGCTTTTAATATTTTAAGAAATGTAGACTGAAAAAAGTAAGATAGGATACAGTTTCATGCATGACCTGGTATATGTAGCATGCTACTGAGATACATAAAGTGGTTTAACAATAAGAGTAGAAAACAAAAACTTCATAAACTTTTCAGTTATCTCTGTGTTGCCTGGTTATTCTCTGCCATTTCATGTCTGTCATGTATTCTTTTAAAACCCTTCCAAAAAGTTATTTAATCCTATATATTATATAGGAAAATATTACTCCAGATCTGGCTATCGTAAGGCTCCAGTACACATGACTAGTAAAGTCTACTAGGTAAAAAAAAACAACCAACCAACCAACCAAACAAACAAAAAAACCCAAACTTGAAATAAGATGACCAAATGAAAAAAAACAACTTTTCTTCCTAAATATAATTACTGGAAAACTGTATTCTGATTACCTCTGAAATACCTCCCTCAAAATTTCTTAGGGAAAATTTTTTCTGTCCAATGAAGCTTCCTTCAATATGAACAATTAAGCATGTTATGTACAGCATATTTTTTCCAGAAAAATACATAATGTTAACAATGACGTTAAGAATACTAGCACAGAAATTTTCATAACTTCTGATGTTCTTTTCTGATTTTTAATTCTCTGACTCTCTGATTTCTGATTACATCCTGTAATCTATGTCCATTTCTATGATGAACAGTTCCTAAACTTTCCTTCTGGGTAGTGAATTACAGCAGCACTTCATAACAAAACTTGAACAGCATTTTCAATAGGAAAGGATGCATAGGAAGTGATATGATTACACAGAGGGAAACAACAGATTGACAGTATCTTACTGTAATATATTTTCTTTAGCTGCTCATGTAATAATATAAAGATTTGTCTTAACAAATGGATTACACAAAGTTCTTGTGAGTAATATACAATGAGCAGTCAGTCTTTATCCACCCTTCTTGTGCTTTTTGTGATTTTTAAACTTCTATCATATCCTCTGTAAGTCATCTCTTTCCCCAGCTGAAAAGTCCTTGACCACTAAACTTTTCAATATATGGAGGCTGCTCCATACCTTTGATCATCTTTATTGCCCTTCTTTGAACACTTTATGTTTAGCGGTGTTATATTATTTCTGTAGATGAGGGGGAATAACTGCACACAGTGTTCGAAGTGAGAGGAACTCATGGATCTGTACAGAAGAATCAGGAAGTTTTTCTTTGGCTTGTCATTTTTCTCTAATAAAAAAGCAAATCAAATGCTAGAAATGGGTCTCTACTATTGAGCTGGTGGTTTCATGAACTGTTAGCAACACCACTCCCCCACTCACTCCCCTGCCAATATGATTTGCTTGGATAATTATAGTCATATAACCATCTCTCATGAAGATGATAACAACAATAATAATGTTTGTCTACCTTAAGCTTCATATGACATTTTATTGCCGAGTCAGTTAATCTTATGTTTCTACAAGTCTTCAAAGTCTGCCTTTTACTTAAATGTGAGATGGACTTACCAGCAGACTTCGCATCACTCCTTGGTCTGTCTTGCCATGTTATGCATCGCTAAATGTATTAGTACAGATTCCAGTTCAGACCTCTGCAGAACTCTTCTGGTCACACTTATTGTTGACTGGTTGGAGACTCAAAATGTACTCCTACCATCTGTTTCCTGCCTTTAATTAAATTATCTAGATATGCAAGGGTCTTCACACCACTGATGTACTATGCTTTTATGTTAGGGCTCATTAGCTTCCTTTGTCAAAAGTATTTTGGTAGTTCATGGAAGTTATTACCCAGTTTGTCTTTATTTGTGTTTGATTAAGAATTACACGTGTGGTAGACTTAGGTAAATAAGCTAGAAGACAACTGCCTGTAAATAAACACACAAAAATTGCATGAATTCGAACACATTAACATAAGAATTTGAAAGGATAGCACAATGTGCTGAAGTTGACGTGGAGAATTGTCTGGAGGATTGTCACTGCTTCTCTTCTTTATTCTCTGTATTTGCTTGCAAGGAAGTGATATCAAAGGCTGCACAGGAATTTCAGGAAGAAGAAGAAATAATGAATGTCAGAGAAAAATTTCAGGAACAGATTTTTTTAGGATATAAAAGTACTATAAGTACTTTCCTAAAGAGTTTGCAGCAATGAATCAGCTGTCAGAAGTGTAAAAGTGCTGAATTTTTTTTCAGCTATTATATCTGGAGTACTTCATCCCAGTGACAAGCATTTTACAATTATATCTTTCTGTCATTGCAAACTGGACTTGAAAAATAAAGTAATATCATGTTTGGTTTCTGTTCTGGGAATTCAGAGCAGCTGATGAAATGTAGAGACATGACAGAAGTTGGTTCGTTTTGCTTTTTCTCACTTTGAAAATGACTGAAACACAACAGAATTCAACCAATATGCAATCTCTTGAGCACTGTATCCTTCGAAAACATCTGTTGAAACAGTAGACTGCAGGTGTGATGGAGAGGAAGAGGACTCAAAGTCACCTATAGCACTTCGGTAATCAATTTTCACTGAAATAAGAACTCATTTTTAAACTGTCATTTATTCCCTGACTATCACAACATAAATTTCAAGGAAGGACAAACCAAACAAGCCCTAATACAAATGAAAAAAACAACACATTCTATCAGAAATAATTTTAAATCCTTTTTATTTCACTTAATCAACATTAGCTAAATCTTTATGTTATTGTACTGAAATGTAATTAAAATATCAGCTCTGTTTGGATTGCTTTAACTTATCCCTCATGAAGCATGGCAGAAATACACATCCAAACTGAGACATCCGTGCTTTAAATTAGCAAGTTTTACACAAATTTGAATGACCTATACCATCGCTGTGTGACTCCCGTATCTCAGGCAAAATTGTTACTGAATGTGTACATACACTGTTTCTTTTCTGTCATCAGCAAATAATCTGTCTTACAGTGGTCAACTAGTTTTATGAAATACATATTCTGGGGATAACTTGTGTGTGCAGCATCTACATACTGAAAGCCAGGTAATGAGTTAAATATTGGTTAAAATCAAGGTGTTTCATCCTGTGCTCCACTAAAGTATTATTTACTAAGTGGAAATAAGTGCTTAAATTAACAAAATAGTGGTTTACAACATTTTTTCATTTAGCAACAATAGCAACAACAGATCATATAGAATACAGAATACAGAATATTTTTAAACATACATAATTAGCAGATACCTGTGAAATTTATTTAATTTGAAGGTTCTTAGATGTCTGTGTCTTGATGTTGTATAACTGATATTTCTGTAAAGCTTTACCTATGAAGGAAATAAAGAGGAAATTATGTCTGAATTTCAGGGCTTGGTCCAGAATAAATCCAAATAACATTTTAGTTGAATGAGCATCGTAGCATAGAATGAATGCTCTAGGAATAGCTTTGAGAGCTCTGTAGTCAGGGGTCTGTGACCATGCTGAGCTTGGCAGGGTTTATTAGCATGAGTGTGACCCTATGTTCATTTAATGATACTGTTCCTGAGACATATACTAGACCCTTTCTTAGTGATACAAAGCTGTCCTGCACTACTTCGTGCACAGACCTGCTTGGTTATCCTTTTGTGTTGCACAGCATTTTCTATTGTGAAAGAGTGCCTTAGAATCTAACACGCCTTTGAAGGCAGTGGACAAAATCTCATAAATTGATCTACTGTTGTTTTCTAGCTATTGATTCTCTGAACGAAAAGAAGATTTTCACCTGTTTCAGACGAGACAGCTTTTTTCCACTGTATTACCACCCTCTCTCAGAAACTTCTATAGTGACCAGGAAAGAAACAGCAGTGTCACAAAAAGACATCTTTTCCTATTTCATTTCCTGCTGCACATAGGCTATTTTTACTCTTCAGGCTGTCAATTTGACTGTTGTACTGAAAATTGCAACTATTTCCTATTTCCAAGCTCTCTTGGACCTCCACTTGCGTTTTTTTTTTATAAAACCTAGAAAGAAATGTAATGGAATTCTGAAATAGAATATCAAGTAATAGATGTTGAAAACAATTCAGCGAGGTAATTCTGTCTAACTTTAAGGTCATCTTTATCCACTTTTTCCAACAGGACGAAATTCTATTAGTATTTATATCAGTTACAGGTATAAGCCTCTTTTGTCTTTATAAAGATAGAAATAACTTCTCTTCAGTTTTGTGGAAGACATTTTCTTCTTATTTTCTTATCTTCTTATCTTACCTTTCTTTCCAATCTCTTCCTCCCCTACCCCCTACCAGGAGTTCACATCATATACTAAGTTTTAGGGGTAAATAATTTTACATTATGTGAAGTTTCAAAAAAAGATATTCCAAATCCGCAATTTCACATCTATATCTTCAGAGTATGTCTTCACAATATATATTTTTGTATTATCCACAGGATTCTTATATCCTCACTTTTTTTCTGAATATTTACATATATACTCATTTCACCTAAGAACACTTTACTATTCACTTTTCTTCCCTCTATTATACCCTTGCAAATCAGTCATATAATAACCTCTCATCTAGTGTTATCAAACTGTAAATAGAGATGCTCTGCTCAGCCTTTTCTGCTCATATGACATTCCTCTTGTTCAACTGATGCTTCCATTCTTTGGCAGAAAGAGACTTCTATCGATCCTTTTATATTTTAAAACCATTAGTGAGGGAAACATGTTTAGGAAAACTCACAGAGAAAGGTAAGAAGATGTCTGTGACAATTGGGTCCTATTCTGATGACTTCATTTACTAGCCCTGCCTGCACCATTTGCTGAATAAATAAAATCTTTTTATTGCCTCAGTGTTTGCTACATAGATATGAATTTATAAAGACCTTGCAAAGTCTTCAAATTTGAACCACTGGAAACGTAACAGGCAGACAAATGTCTTTTCACTACTATGAAAAGTGTCGAAAAGCAAACATTTCTCTGTGCAAATGCTGGCTCAGTTTTGAGATCTCGTAGTGAATTTATTGTCATTTTTAAAGGATGCAGCAGTGAATCTGGCTTGTTTGGCCTTTTTAGCTGATGTAAAAGGTCAAGCTGCCTGATTATGATAGACAGCACCACCACAGTGGTCTAAGTGATCAAGCAAGGAGATGTTAGATCTAGCTTACTATGCTGAAAAAACATTATATAATGAATCATTAAACTCCAGATAACAATTTTTGTCATTCATTTAACAGGTATTTTTTAAAAGCCAGCAGACGCTTGAGTGTTTTTTTTTTCCTACCATTAATGGTCTACCCCATCCTTGTCATCAGGTCAGTCTGATCACTGGGGAATTCTTTAGACACATTTATTTACACTTATACAGAAATGTTAATGTAAAATCTCTTTTTTGCTCACAGCACATAGAATCCCTGCATTCTGACAGATATTTCCAGTTCTGGGGACAAGAAGTGTTATGTTTATCTTTTCATTGGTCTCCTCATAAAAGCACAGGATAATTCAGGATGGAAGGAACTTCAGGATACTGAAAACCCATAAGGATGGAGGCTGAACAAGCTCTCTGGGCAGCCTGTTGAGGCATTTAGGAATAGACGCTTTATGGAGATGCAGAACAACCTGTTGCAAAAATAAAAAAGATGTGGGTGTAATCTATCTTGAATAAGAAGTCTTTCTGGCAAAGATAATCTTATATTTCCATTTATATCAGTCTTAAGGCCTATATTTTCACCTCTACAAAACCTTTCAAGGGTGAGATCTTAATCTTTCATTTATGCAGAGACATTTGAAGAATGTTCTTCTCATTTCTCGCTCTGAAAGAATTTTAATTTCAACTCAGTATCCAAGCAAGGTGTTTGATTATGACTAAGCATAGCATTATGGTGTTTGGCAAGCAAAATGCCTGTAATGGAAATGGCCCACATGTGCTCAGTATCTCCTTAAGTTGCCATTTATTTAAGTGATTCTCTATGTTAAATATTAACACAGCGTACTATTGCTAGTTGCTTCTAAGATCAAGCTGCATTTATACTTATTTCAGTTGCTTCCTTGAAAAATAAAGATGAGATGATATGGAAGAGGTTAGTAAAAATGTGTGACATGCTAAGCACTTAAACATCTATCAGGAAAAACATGGAAAACTTAAAAAATATCCCTCTCCAATTATTAGTGTAATAGGAGGGATTAAAATGCTCCACCTTTCCATTTTCAGTTGCTAAATATAGGATTGTAAATTCTAGTGGGACCCAGTTAAGCAATAAAAATTACATTTTAAAATATTCTGACTTAAATTATTTTTCATGCTGTTTACATATTGTAATAAACCTGGAAAGACACTTCTAACAAGTATTTTCCAAAGCAAGTCACAAATATAAAACTGAATGCTATTAGAACACCAAACAATGGTGCGGAGTCTAGTTGGAGGCCAGTATCTAGTGGAGTGCCTCAGGGGTCAGTACTGGGGCCAATATTATTCAATATATTCATTAACGATTTGGACGAGGGAATTGAGTGTACTATCAGCAAGTTTGCTGATGACACTAAGCTGGGAAGAGTGGCTGACACACCAGAAGGCTGTGCTGCCATCCAGCGAGACCTGGACGGGCTGGAGAGTTGGGCGGGGAATAACCTGATGAAATTTAACGAGGGAAAGTATAGAGTCCTGCATCTGGGCAGGAACAACCCCAGGTTCCAGTATAGGCTGGGGAATGACCTATTAGAAAGCAGTGTAGGGGAAAGGCACCTGGGGGTCCTGGTGGACAACAGGATGACCATGAGCCAGCACTGTGCCCTTGTGGCCAGGAAGGCCAATGGCATCCTGGGGTGGTTAGTAGATCGAGAGAGGTTCTCCTTCCCCTCTACTCCGCCCTGGTAAGACTCCATCTGGAGTATTGTGTCCAGTTCTGGGCCTCTCAGTTCAAGAAGGACAGGGAACTGCTAGAGAGAGTCCAGCGTAGGACAACAAAGATGATTAAGGGAGTGGAGCACCTCCCTTATGAAGAAAGGTTGAGGGAGCTGAGTCTCTGTAGTTTGGAGAAGAGGGGACTAAGGGGGGACCTTATTAATGTCTATAAGTATAGTAAAGGTGAGTGCCATGAGGATGGAGCCAGGCACTTCTCAGTGGCAAACAATGATAGGACAAGGGGTAATGGGATCAAGCTGGAACACAAGAGGTTCCACTTAAACTCGAGAAGAAACTTCTTCTCAGTGAGGGTGACGGAGCACTGGAACAGGCTGCCCAGGGAGGTTGTGGGGTCTCCTTCCCTGGAGACATTCAAGACCCACCTGGACCTGTTCCTGTGCGACCTCATCTAGGTGTTCCTGCTCTGGCAGGGGGATTGGACTAGATGATCTTTCGAGGTCCCTTCCAATCCCAAACATACTGTGATACTGTGATTTCTCCAGTTCTAGCTTGGCCTCAATGGGAAATGTCTCTTAAATTGATTTATCCTTTTTTGGTGAAGTCCAGTTAGAAAAAAGACTCCAATTAAAGTCTTTCTGGTTACTTTTGACACAATTAAGATTTTAATTAAGAACCATATTGTATATGATCATATGGTTAAAAAACCAAACCAAACAAAAAACATTGTGATCCATTAGAATACTTTTAGAGTGATATTATGTAATCACCCCTCAAGCCTTCCTTGAACAGCAATTGCTGATTGCGCAGGATGCAGTGTCCTGCTTCTGTAGAATTAACCACAAACAGCACTCGGGTTCATTGCTTGGAAAGTGGACTGAGAAAGGTCAGCGTTTTATCCATTAAGCCATCAAGGTTTTTCTTCTTAAAGAGTAGATAAGAAGCTTTAACTTGAATCACAAATGTAAAGTTCAGCAGACACCGTCACAGTACATATTGGTATTCAGTGTTCTAAATGTCAGCACACAACGACAGAGTATCAAATACGTTGAATCATATCACTGAAAGACAGAAGACAGAGCAATTTTCAGCTTTCTAAGTCCAATTTACATTTATAAATGGAAAGCTCAGTTTGATCCCTGCTTAACTGAAAAGACAATGCTAGCATGAGGTTAGATTTTTATATGAGCCTGCTTGGTTATCTCTAATTATATGCTAATCAATTTGATTTCTCATTTAAACTCAGACCAGGCTGTTTCCATGTAACAATCAACCTCACATTGAAGCAACAAAGCAGCTTTATATTTACCACATCAGCAGGGTTTAATTGCACATTTGGACAATGAAAATGAAGATGGATTCAGTTTCATTGTCCTTACAATGCAGCAGTATACAATGCACTTTTAGTTTGAGCTGACACATTTATGGTGGAGATATTAAACTGCAACATCCAAATATTTGCTAACATATTGCCAAGCTATTTTGTTCTTATTATTTTCTAAATGATGCACATTGGCTGTGCTCTATTATATTTTCTACCATTTAAAAATATCGACACTAATTATATTACTTTGGTATGGCATAGGTCAAAACAATAAAATTAGGAAAAGGTCTATTTCCAAAAAAAGAAAGAGAAATAGTCCAAATTAAATATGAGGAGCACAGACTTATTACCTAATGCAAGTTGCAAAACATGTCATGCTATGAAAAGAAAGCTGATTGCTAAACGCATGTGCAAATGCAAGCTAGAAATCCAATTCATTTGTGGGTACTACAAGAAAAAAAAAAGGTTGAAGAGTCTTTTTTACTGCTCCTACAGATATACAATCATGATGACTGAGAGCACACTTGAATCAGTGCAGTTAAAAGTTTTATTTTTTAATCAAGGCTTTTTATTATACAAACCTTTAAATAGTCTCTACATCCATGACTGTTAAGAAACCCAAGTGCTTTACTGAGCCCCGTACAAGACAAAGTCAATGTCCAAATATTTTTATGAGTTGCTCTTTTAAAATGCTCTAACAAGTATCTTCAGGAAAGTTATCTGTTTTATCTGATTTACTTATGGACCTTTTGACACTAAATGTACTGAAATTATCTTTGTATGAAACCTTTATCTCAGCAGAAAATGTAACAAAGTATAATACCAAATAAATTAGGTTAATGAAAAGACATAGCTAAAATCTGCTTCGATTATCATAGTTAGATTCTTTAGCTGGATGTTAATTGATAATACTACAAAATTTTAGAAAGCATATTAAATTGATTGTACTGAACCTTATTGAAAACCTTGAAAAATTTGAAAACGTGAAAGTTTGTTGTCACTGCTACTCAACAATTTCATAGAGCATTTGTTGGATGCTGCAGAGTATTTTATTGCATTCTGAAGATGTGTTGACTGGCATGCCAAATCCATTACTGTACAATTGCTGTTCAGTATGCCAAGCCAAAATTACTTTTATTTTCTTCATATTAGTATCCCTACACACTAGACATAAATAGCTTTTTCCTGTATTTTCTTCATAGGACTCTATTAAGTTTTTTAAGGGATAATTTTTTTTTCATCATTTTAGTTCTTTGTTCTCAGAGTAGAGGCTGTCTCCTGCTGTTGTTGCATGAACTGAAGCATGTGATGCTTCAGTCTCTCCGCTCACTTTCTGAACTGTTTGTGGTAGAAAATTGAACTTGTCAGATGACTGCCATAACCAATGCTTCTGCCATTAAGAAGAAAAGCAGTTAACAAATAAGAAATGAATCTGTAGAATTTTTTGATGTCTTATTCACGTCTTCCTGAAGGAGCTCCTGTCAGTATGTAGAGCATCTATAGCATTAGTTTTAGAGACAAGATATTGAGAGGGAGGCATCTCTGGGCTCTTCTTATCTAAAGAGCTTTCAGTGATGACACAAGACTGCCTTACTAAAGAATAAGACTATATTGATATTTTGTAAGATTTGTCTAGTTGTCTATGAGTCTTTACAAAAAAAGAAAACCTTATTTGAGATAGGTCACATTCTGCTATAAATCTGGCAATTTTGTGGCTTCTCTGTAGAATATTTGCTAATAATATAGCAAAACCAAATACCTGAAGCTTTGTTCTCACTTCCTTCTAAGCCTCACAGTGGTATTGAAACCCCTGTTTTTTTGGGAAGGCTGATCCTCTTTTTTTTAAGGAGGGACTCAGCTTTTCTGCAGCATATGTGGTGATACAGTTTCAGTATACAAATAGACTACTTGTAGCTGCTCTTCAAGGTGTGTCACCTATATTCTCATTCATAATCAAATCTCTTTTCCATTCTTGCAGAGTTATTAGGAATTTTCAGTTAAAAGAGAGTGAGAAAGAAGGCATGATCCACTGCTTCCATAAAAAAAAAAATAATCTGATCCTTATAGCTGAAATAGAGAAAAATCTTTAACTATTGTGATTGCATAAATGTATAACCACAGACTGACTATGTACACGGATAGTGCACAGATAGTTCTGAGAGAATGATGTCAGGTAAAGAATCTCTTTTGTGTTCTGGAGGCAATTTAAATGTTATTTATAATTTAAAACAGGTGGCAGAGTCTTACAGCATGAAATGCAACTTATATTTGTGCAAACTTAAAAAAAATGACCAAGTAACAATTGCTGAATTTCAGAAATGTTTATCTGCTTTCTCTTTGCCAACAAAAACTGAAGTATGAAACAATTTCCACCACACCAGAAAAGACTTTATGAGAATTAATCGCTTTGTCAAGACAAAAAGATTTATTAGCTGGGCAGCAAAACCTCCAGTCATCTCTGAGCTACAAGCCACACTGAAGTATCTTTTATAAGTAAAGAACCTCTGCCTTTTACTGAAATGTCTGAGTTCACAGAAAAACAGTATCAGCTTCTCACTACTATTTAAGATTAGTCCATAATTTTATTATCTAAGGTGGGTAAACTTCTCAAAAAGTTGTCTGAGAAAGATCTGCCATTTAAAATCTCTCCCCTTTTGGATCTATTCTATTCAAAACTTTAGCACTATTATCTTTTGAGCTACTTGCCTTTTTTTTTTTTTTTTTTTTTAAATGTACTACAGTGACCATGAAAGTGGCAGAAAAACCTTATTTCTAAATTTTCTATATTTTTGTGTTCTATAATAGGAAAAAGAAATAAGCAATAGGTTTTCTAAGGACAAATTTATTTCAATGTTCAAAACTACTTTCAATTTACAGTTTATACCTACAGGTTGAAAGTTCAGATTTAATAGGAAGTCAAATCAGAGGAATATGTTTCAAAGGTCAAGACTGTCTTTTATTATATGCATGAATGTAAGTTTGTAATAATTCAAATATGGCAATTTTAGCAAGTTGCTATTCTGCAATCAGGATACATTTGACTCTTGGAATTTGTCCAAGATTTTACTGTCCCTCTGTATTTCTTGCTACTGAGTTTTCTTAGGTATTGCCACTTCCTTTCATTATGTTTCCCTTAGCAGTATTACTCAGCTAACTTATGTTGTTCTTTGAAACACTGTGAAATATTTTAGATGGTATCAGTTGATCTCCCTGTATGCAAAAAATAAATTTTACAGGTTGCTCATGGATGATTAGTTACTTTAACAGGGAGGCTATCAGTTTAGATTTCTATTAGCCCATATGGGTGCTCTCATTAAGACTTTCCCTTAATGGATGTGAGAAAGCTCCCAATCAGTTCCAAATTAAAAACTATGCCACTATCTGTGACTATGCCATCATACTGAAAGGACTAAAACCCTTTTTGATTTGGCATTCAGCCACCCAAGTGAAGGGACAAAGCTTTCACATGCTTAGTAGAAGCAAATTGAGAACAGAATCACTGTAAGTTTCAGCTGTTGCAAATATCATCTAACTGTCCCAATCTTAGTGCTGTTTAGGAGACAGCACGTTAATGATACTTCCAATTTTAAGGACATCTCAAAACATACCAGGTCAGTCATCCTTTATTTCAACTGGACAGATTACAACAAATACTCTGAATATGATGGTGGTAATATTTGCAAATTATGATGGTGATAATAGTCAGCAAAATGTGCAGCAGTTAGGCTTCCATGTAATCTTCCTAAAGGCATGACAACTCTGCATTATGTACTGGAGATGAAGAAATGAATTCTTAGTAATTCTTCTTGTTAAATGCTAAGTTCAGTAGGGCTCTCAGAAGGGACTCTGAAAGAAACTTGTCTTGATTTTGTCTTTGAAAAAAATGTCTTTAATCTCATCAGCTTCAGTTCCTTTGCCACATGACCTTACTTCATTCTCAGAAGCTTCGATTCTGTTCTGTTTCGGTTGATGTAAAGCCATTTGGTGCTACTTCATCCTTGAACAAATCTGCTGCATTTTATCTTCTCTGCTTGTCTGAACACATTCTTCTTCTCTGCTAGTTCAGGCAACAGTAGGATCTCACCCATCAGGACCTTCCCTTGCGGACTTTGTTTTGCCTTACAATCCCTGCTCAGCACAGGAATAGCTTGTTTGACTCCTATTTTGGTAAGAAAACAGAGAGACCATGCAAAGTGTATGTGATAAAAAATTCAGCTGAGCAGAACCCTGGGGAAATAGTGCGGAAAATAGGTAAGAAGAATGGAAGCATCAGTTGAGCAAGAGGAATGTCATATGAGCAGAAAAGGCTGAGCAGAGCATCTCTATTTACAGTTTGATAACACTAGATGAGAGGCTATCATATGACTGCTTTGCAAGGGTATAATAGAGGGAAGAAAAGTGAATAGTAAAGTGTTCTTAGGTGAAATGAGTATATATGTAAGCATTTAGAAAAAAGATGAAGATATAAGGATCCTGTGGATAGTATAAAAACATATATTGTGAACTGTTTCAATATGTTCTATATAAAAAGAGATTAAGTGACCTGGAAATTATAATGCTACTCTTTAATTTATTTTCTGTAGACTATTAAGCCAAACAAGTACCAAGAACCAATTAAAGTTCATGTCTAAAGAGCATGTAGGACTATCAAAACCAGCTATGATTTCTCTTTCTAAAAATAAAATGTCATATTTCAGATGAACAAACATTCAGTTCAGCTCTTTCTCTCTTTCTGAAATGTATTTGAGAACACAAAAGAAAAGAAATAACCTGAAACAATTCTGTAGTGAAAGAAGCAAGCAATAAACTGACTAACAGGGAGAGGATGAAAGAGTAGAGCACATAAAAAGCCAAAAGGAATGTGTGTGAGAAGAGTTTATCTCTCTATAATTTACAAAGGACATTCATAAGTATTTTAGTGTTGTTAAATAGTAATGTGGATACTACCCAAAAGGAATTCTACAGATAAACTGTAAAACTCCAGGGGTCTCGTTTGTATTTTTTATGACTACTAATAAAGTGTTCAGAACAATTGGCAAGATGATTTCTGGTATATTACCTCATATACTGTACTTGATATTTTCCAGAGTACATTATTGATGCAGATCTTATTAAGAACTTCAAAGTATATGATCATGTTATCATACAGGATTTAGGAATGTTTTCTGAGTTCCGTCAGCAGGCCATTTTTATAAGCAATGTTCAAATAAATGTAGTTCTTAGATGGTTAAAAAAAAAAAAACAAACAAAACCAAAAAACAAAACAACCAAAAGGGGAAAGCAGAAAGCATGTTAGCTATTATTTAAACTAGGTTTAAAGTTCCAAAGGTCACCCAGAGCCAGTTGCCCAGAACCATACCTACATGATTTTTTAATATCTCTAAGGATGGAAACTCCACAAGCTCTCTGGGGAACCTATGCCAGAGTAGAAAGTGTTTCCTGATGTTCAGAGGGGCCCTCCAGTGTTTCATTTTGTGCCCATTGCCTCTTGTCCTGATACTGGGCACCACTGAAAAGACCGTTCTGTCTTCTGTACAGCCTCCCTTCAGGTATTTGTACACATTGATGAGGTCCCCCACATTCTCTGCTCCAGACTGAACAATATTAGCTCTCTCAGTCTCTTCTTACAGGAGAGGTGCTCTAGCCTTTTAATCATCTTCATGGTCTTTTGTTGGACTCTCTCCAGTATGTCCATGTCTCTCTTGTGCTGGGGAGTTTGATACTGGAGCCAGCACTACAAATATGGTCTAACCATTCTGAGTAGAGGAAAAGGATCCCTGCCCTTGACTTGCGGGCAATATTTTGCCTAATGCAGCCCAGGTTATTGTTAGCTATTTGCCAACATCCTGATTACATCCACTTTGAGGACAAGTCTAAGCTTACTGTTGAATTTCAGTGGCATCTAAACTTAGACCTACAGAAGAATTGTGGTATTTCATTTTGGGTACTGAATGTAGGCTCATTGGCTCTGACTTGAGACTCACAGCTCTGAATAAAGCCTGTGCTTATGTCAGCTGATATATACCGTTGGGATTGTATGTTTTCCACACAGAAATATTAGTTCAGAAACCAGTATAGTTTTGTTAATACTGCACAATGGCAAACAGCTTAAACAAACCTCTGGACCCCTGACACCCTGAACAAATAGATTGTGGGCTAGACAGTAGTGATCGTTTTTCTCATGAGACTGATTTTGAAGTCTACACAATTATACAGTTTTACCTGGTAAAAATAGAACATGTCCTGTAAACTCAGACTAGCCTGTAGCCAAATGTTATAATATGATTTTTCCTGGGGAAAAGGAGTTGGAAAGCCTTAGTCTGAGAGAGAATTTGATTCCAGAACTCAGGTAAACTCTGACAACTTGCTGGATTGGCAAGGAATGCCTAGTGTGTAGGTAAGGAGAGGTTTTACTTGCTCATCTGTAACAAGATAACCATATTATATGCAGCAATGGAACTCTAAAGGGCTAGGAATCTTTATTGGTGAAAGATCTGTTTCAAACTTTTGTCTCTCAAACTTGGGTAGCTGCATACCACCTAAGACAATTTGTGGACTTAAAACTTACTTTTAGGAATATTTCTATCTATTTTAGATAGTTTCACTGAAGATAAGAGCAGAAAAAAAAATATAGTGGAATATGTGGGAGAGACAATCTAGGAAAAACGGAAAATATCATATGGTCTTTTGACCTCCTAACAATTCGTGTGATTTGATTGGTACAAATTTTATTTCTCTGACACATAGAGGTTCTGACAGGGTTCTACCAGGATCTTAATGACAGCAGTATTTTATTTCAAAGGATGATCAGATTAGGTTTATGCATAAGTGTATTGTAAAGAATCATGAGATATTAAATATTCGGAATATGTTGTACCTTAGATGTTTAGCCTTTTCCATCTAGGAAATCTCAGTAGGGGACACAGAATTGAGTAGAGGAGTGATATTCTTGAAGTTACAAAGGAACTCTTAGAGAGGAAAATAAACCGTTCTGTTTTGATTTTTGCTTTGATTTCATTCACCAGCCTTTTGATCCTTAGAAGATTAGTGACAACCAGAGATTTTTTTTCTGATAAATGACAAAAACTAAAAAGTAACACTTGCCAGAAGCTAATGCAATCCAGTAAGTTAATGTTCACCTGCACATTTGTTAGCCCATGACATTGCAAAGAAAGAGACAAGTAAGAAAAGGCAGAAATCAGAAGTTCTTTTACATTTTGCCATACTTTTTTCCTACTTTTAGTATGCAAAAAATCACATTTTAGAAGACAGTTTGATTGTATCTGACAATATGTTTTTGAAAGTAAGTCCTTCCTATTTTCTAATGATAACAATTTTATGCTGAATGTCTAGAACATTGCCTTCAAGAGAAATCCCTAAGCGGTTGCTGTAAAAGAGTTTCATTTAGCACTCATTCTGTTTATTCAGACACAGCCTTGGGATATAATGAGTTTAGTATTTGAACAGTGGAAAGCAGCAATATGTTACATTTAGGGACAAAGGAAGGAGTGACTTTTGCCCATGAAAGTTCTAAAATAATTTAAGTGGGCAGAATGTAATTAATTACTAAACTGGAATTCAACCAAAGGACTGGAACTAACTATTTCTTACTTGCCAAAACAAACAGAAAAGACAAACAGAACTGCCATGGTGTCTTTCATGAAAACTGGTCAGGATTAGGAATTTCAATCATATTCTATTGATTTAATGGCCAGAATTTAAAATGCTTATCCCTAGTACTTTTTTTCTTTTTCTTTTCCTTTTCCTTTTTTTTTTTCTTTTTAAAAAGTTATTCTTAATATAACAGAAACCAGTTTCTTTCTTGACTGTAACAACCGCAAATGCGACTGGTCTCAACTGCCTGAGAGAGCATATTTGTCAACAGTCAGGGTTGTTATATTTCTGTTCAAAAAACTGATACTTTTATATGTTGTGTGCTCTATGGCCTAGAAATACAGGCTCAATACTAACAACAAAGTGCTATCTCAAAAAATCCCTGTGCCAATTCTGGTTTTGCAACCGGCCATCAATTATTTGTCAAGTCCCTCCTTTCCCTTTTTACTAGGGAGTTACTCTGATATGTTCCTAGGTTGGTTGTTTCTTTTCAAAAGGTTTTCAAGTCCTTTACTTCGTAGTTCTAAGCATTACTCTTCTGAGAATCTCCTTGCTTTTTAGTCAATACTAATTATTAATCCATAGCAATATAGTCTTTGTTGGTTTTACGTATTATTTTGGACATTTTCTTTCACTAACTACAATGCTTTCCCATCTGAAACTGCAATGCTTGCCACTGTCAGAAATTATTAATAGAATGCTAGAGACTTGAAAATAATGCCTTTGAGATTTGGAAATCCAATTAAACTTGTCCTGGAATTGTCAGTGTGTGGGATAGGAGAAACTTTTGAGAAGGACAGTGAAAGGGTATGTTGGCTATTTAGCAGAAAAGAAGCTTTGAGTGAAGATGATAAGAAGAATACAGAAAGTTTCTTGGCTGACAAAAATGGTAACATTTCTTTGAGGTAGTGTGAAATAGTAAAAATATTCAGGAAAGAGTAATTCTGTGAAGGTCAGAGTTTAAGAAAATTGTTCACTCTTTCACCCTCATTTACTGGGAGGGTGAATGAGCACTGGAACATGTTGCAAAGGGAGGTTGTGAAGTCTGTCTCCTTGGAGATATTCAAAATTTGTCTGGACACAAGCCTGAGCAACTTCCTCAGGGTGGTCATGCTTGAGCAGGTCCAGATGACCTCCAGAGTTCCCTTCCAGTCTCAACCTTTCTGTGATTCTGTGATTACTAGTTTCAGTGATTTCAAGCATGACATGAATCCGTTGTTTTCTGGAAGCTATAAATTTTATAAATATGCATCTACTCTTCAGCTTAGTGTTACTGAGAGTTTTTGGTCTTTTGTTGGCTTCCAACAGATGAAATAGAGAGGGGAGTAAGGAGAATTCTGGGGAATGAGCCGTCTTGTCAGACAAATAGCATTTTTGACTTTTTTTTTTTGACATCTGGTGGCCTTCCAGCTCTTTGGAGCCCTCCAGGATTTGTTTATTAGGCATTTCCTGTAAATAATCCAGCATGATAGGGCAGAAAATCCCTCAGAAGAGTGGCAGGTACCACAAAGACTCTATTTGAAATGTCACCTCTTAAATTTCTTCTGTCTGAGAATGGTAATAAAATTCCCCATAGAATTCCTGCCAAGTCTTGTGTGAGGCTGAATATATAACCTGGAAGAAAACTTAAAGGAAGTATGTATATAGTTGCAATTACTTTGTGTGTGTGTGTTTTGTTTGTTTGTTTTTGGGCTTTTGGTTTTTGACTTTTTTTTTTAATTTAATTTTATTTGTTTATGTATTTATTTGTTAAAGTATGTACACATTTACAGAAGAGTGCAGTGAAAAATCAAGTTTATAATAAATTGCAGTGTTTCAAAGCAACATGTCATATCTCAGAAGTGAAGAGATGTACCAAGCACCACTTTTATATGACAGTCAGCAAAAGGAGGACACCTGTCAACAAGCTTGCTTATTTGCCTAGATGGACTTATAGTACTCTTGCTAAGACTAGAGAGAAAAGAAAGATCATTTTGATTTTACTTTCAGCCAAGGGAGTCTCCTGAATTCCTGGTTTCAGAAAATGTGGTCAATTCACAATCACTTTTTGTTATTCACAAATATTCACAAACTGTTATAGCAGTAAATTATTAGGTATTCTAAATTTTGTATTTTGATCAGCATAATTTCTCCTATGTTACAATCATGTTTTTCTCCAGTCAAACTAGTGGTATTTATTTACATATAACTTTCATTATAAAAGCTGCTGACAGGTAATAGTGTCTGTCTAATTAAGTAAATATAGACTTTTGAATTAAGTTGCCTACGCTACAACTGTGCTATAGAGACAGATTTTAAAAGGCAATGCACAAGGTCAGTTCTTCATCTTGTTTGTTTTAATTTACCAGTTATCTCTCTATAGAACTGGTTATCTGTTTATAGAAACAGTTGAAGGAGGGTATTTTCAAGAAAGTTTTGTATAGTGATAATGTCTTCTCTCTTTTTACATTTTACTCTTCTTAACATAACGTTTTGTCTTACCTGCAGCTGAATACTGTTTCTAGTTTCAGTTTGTTTTTTAAATAAATACTGCATTTTTTTCTTTTTTTTTTTTTAATTGTGCTGGAAGACTATTCTGTTCAATACATACCCTCTGGATGGTTTCCCAGAAGAGTACTATCTAAAATTATTGTTACAAACAATTCTGGTGTAAACTTCCTGGCTCTTTTTTGTGAGTAATAATGATGATGTTTCCTTATGCTATAGGAAATTAAAACTATTTAATGTATTTAATACTTGTTTATGATGAACATGTCTGAACCCAGCACATTAGCTTTGTTCCCTTCTCACAAACCTTCAGCATTTCATATACAACAACATGTAGATCATGTAGATTATTCTAGATATTTAACATTTTTCTAGATTAAGGGTTTTTTGGTTGGTTGGTTGGTTTTTTGTGTGGGTTTGTTTGTTTGTCTGTTTGTTTTATTTTGGTGGGTTTTTTTTCCTCATGTTTCTGTAAGTACTTGGCTCATTTCCAGTCTCTAGACAGGAGCTTATTTGAAAACTACTTTATGGTTAAACTGACTAAGGTAGTAATACTCTTCTGAAAGTACCTTCTTTGTCAGTGCCATATCACTGAGGAAAAGGAGTAACACGGTAATCTAGAATTTTGATTCTGTATTTGGTATTATTATTTGCAATTTCCTGATTGAATTTTATAGAAGCAAATATAATGTATTTGCTAAATCTTCTTTATGTTATTCTTTAGATCTGTTTAAAAATATACAGCAGCATAAATGAATTTTCCTTTTTCCTTAATTTCCAATACTTTTTGTGTAATTTATACAACATGCTCTCTGTTGATAGTGATGTTTCCTTTGGTTGCCATCAACATCATAGCTTTGTATCTGCTCCTTTCTGAGGTATTCTACCTAGAATTTCAGTTTTGTATACAGCATTTCTGTTATTTTATTTAGTCTTTACTCACAAATCAACAGATTTTGCTTAATATAGATCCTTTGTTGGACCCAAGAACATTACCTATTGACTGTGCCCTGAACAGCAATTTGAAACACCTAAGCTGCTTCATCAGTTATGCTATTGTTTCACTGCATGTTCTGTAATGTGAAAATAATTTACATAACAAACTTCTCTAAAATATCTATATTATAATAGTGTGAAAGAAAAAAAATACAACCATAGTATACTTTATAGCTTTTACAGTGTGCAAGTTATGAAACTCTGAAGCAATAAGTGTCAATGAAGTAATAGTTTTGAATTTTTAAAATTTTCGTGATTTACGGACATTTAATTGAAATTATTTTTATAGTTTATCAGAATAAACTTCAGTGGTTTTGAGAGTTTGTATAAAAACAGGTGACAAGATAAAACCCAGGACATTATTTTAATAACATATTTATTAATCTTCCCACACCTATTCAAAAAGTCTTTTTATAATAGGGTTTTGAATTCTGAATTAGGGTCAAAATTTTGAAGGAAACAACTGGAGTTGCATCTGAAATAATTGTGCTTCTTTCAAGAAATGTGCAATTGTTTACTTGTATGAAGATAATACCTTATGATATTGTGGATTCACCTTCAGTGGTTTATAAGACAGATTCTGAAAAGTAAAGAATCAATGTCTGTGATTTTAAGTTGGATTTATTCTTACAGTCATTCCCAACAAAGCATAAAAATGTACTAAGTAAAGGTATACTGTTAAATTCATAAGGCTGGTTATTGAGGAGTGTATTAACAAAATGTATGTTTTCCATCTGGACTGCTGTCATATCTCATGAATGTCTTGATAATGGTCGTCTTTCCTGTTTTACCTGAAAGAGATTCATGTCTTCAGGAAGCTGAGAAGTAACTGTTCTTGAAATCCACCAAACCGAGCTTCCATGAAACCCAAACACCTTAATATAGCTTGTCTGCAAATTTGCCCTCAGCTAAGGGTTTTATGCGATTTTTTGCTCTGTGGTTTATGTCTCCTCTACTCCAGTGAAAATGTGCAGAAGATAAAAATCAGCAGAACTGAAATCAAAGGAACTTCAGAAGTCGCAACTCCTCTTTTATATAGTATATATAACCATAGCATCTATGAACTACACTCATAGGCAAGAGGCCCTCCTGTGCTAATAAAGAACAGAAAGAACAGTTTACAGAATAATGCTGCACTCTCCCCAGTTCTCAGGTGAATCCTTGACAAAAAATGTCACGATACAACAAACACTGAGGCCATGAACACTGGGAAAGAATGGTGGGTTGCAGTGATGGGCACACAACAGCACAGTCCTGACAAGTCATACACTGTAAATTACCTGCATAACCCATGTTAGAATAGTACATTCACTGTAGCCTGTATCATCTTTCTTTTCCTTCCTTCCCTTCCTTTTTTTTTTTTGTTTTTGCATATGCGTTTATTCTTACTACTGATGTTCTGTTTCCATTTAATACATCAAACAGAGGCCATAACTAACTTTATATATTCCTCTGAAGCTAAAAATGTTAGAGGCCTCTCATAGCACTGTCAGGAAACCTCACTCCAAATTCATGTAGTACCCTGCAGAACTTTATCTTCTGCTGAAGTAAAATTACTAAATCTGTATGGTAAGTGTTTTCCTTTTGAATAAAGACAATAATAATTATGATAGGCTTATACTTAAACCTCTTACTTGCAGGAGACAGGACTTCTAGGGGAAAGGGTTTTTCATTTTCCTGTACCATTTACAATGTCACTGTTGTGAGAAAGAATTTTTGCAGGCTATGCTGAAGGGTAAATTCTAATAATTATTCATGAAGCATTGAATTTGGTTATGTCAGACATGGATGGCCTAGGTTGCTCTATTTACTGCATAATCAAGCTCTTGGACTGCTTAGACTTTTTTATTTTCCTCAAAAATGTCAAATATTTAATTTAGAGATTAGAATTCCAGGCTGTAGAAAAATAATACATATTTAAATCTGAAAACCTGAGCTCATGTGTTTCATGAAAAAGTTTTTTTCATTGTGAGGGGTCCTGTAAGACTTGAGGAAATATGCTCGCTGTATTCTGTATATCCACAAGTAGCATTGAGGTGGGAGAAATGATCGTATATCCTGTTCAGGATGAATCCTTTTTTCATCACTTTTTCTTTATTCTCCTAGATCTTCATGAACCCTGATTCTCAAATATTCTGTCTTTCATAAATTGTTTATATAGATAGTGAAACTACTTTTTTGTGTGTGTAAAAACTGATTTAACTCCTTTGAGAACCTTGGCTATGAGGATGTTAACGTTTTAATGCTTAGTTAAAGAAAGAGTCTGAAAAGTGGCAAAATACGTGTAATATGCAAATGAATGAAGGCTACACCGGGAGCCATAAGTTAAAAAAAAAAAAAACCAAAACAACACAACATCAAATTGTTAGGTTTATTCACATATATCTTTTGCAACACTTCACGTTGATTTTTTTTAATTTTTTTTTTTTACAAACAGTATTCGTTGCTCTCTATATCTATTATCTCCTCTAGAATTGACTCATCATGAGCTGTTATGTTAAACTTGCATTACCATTTGATAACTCCTTCATTATCTTAGATCATCGGTGTTTTGGAAATCGTGAGTCACTGCAAGCTATCTTTTGGCAGACATGGTACACATTCGAGCATTCCCAACTTGCAATTTTAGTAGTAATTGCTGCTAACCTATGAGCAGTCTACACTCAGCTGTATAGATTTTGTTCAAAGTCCTTGTTCTTAGCGTGCTGTAGATGTTGAGACAAAGCCTGAGACAACAGAAAATGTTAATAGCTGTCCATCTTAGCATGACTGCAGTGGTCTGGAAAACTCTACTTTTTCTTTTTTTGTTCTCCTTGACCCTGTTGTAACTTAGGCAGTCAAGAATAGGATTCAAGCTCCTGTGAAAAGAAGGTATGAAAAAGCAGATTGTGAACACCTGTGAGCATTGTGCTTAGCAGGGCTGTGCTTAGTAGCAGTGAGGTAGCAATTGTGAGGTGCTGGCCCACCAGTGCTGTACAATCTAGGGATTAGACGATTAGATCTTAGACATTAGGGACAGGATGTGTATCAAAATGAGAGGTATGTGGGCATTTTAACACTGTTTGGGAAGAGGAGAATGAGTGTGAAGACATGGAAATGTGCATAAGAAATCAGAAAGGAGGTAGGAATGGAAGACATATAGAGGAACTTAAAGAGCTATGTAGGAGGGTATTGGACACCAACTCAGTCAGAGGACATACTAAGTAGAGAATGAATAGGACCAACAATTGGTAATTATAAAAAGTCTTATTAAAATAAAGTTAACTATTAATATATATTGAAATATGTATTCCATAAGAACCAGTTATTGAGCAAGTATTATAAGAATCAGCAATGGTCATTCTCTTTCTTTGGCTGACTGGAGATTTAATTGGTTGACAGAGAGTGAAACAACATTTAAGACAAGGTTCAAGATAAAATTTTACCCCATTTGTCCATCTGACAGATTTTGGATATCAAACTTTTCCTCCCTGCTGTGTCTTCTCTTCTGATCATGACTTCTTTCTTGTTCTGGGGAGCTTCTGGCCCTCCACTTGAGTAAGTTTGCTAAAGTCATCAAAAATTAATTTGACAAAGGCTATTTCTGTTCTAGCCTGATGTGTTGGATCAGATGGATAAAAGACCAGAGTCACTTCAAAGAAAGGTTCAGGAATATGCAAATTGCAAAATAATGTAGGAATGAAGGAGAACAAGCAGCAGCAAATGGTGAACTGTTAGATTAGCTGAGACATAAAATAGAATTTGACTCTGGGAGACATGTAGAACTGTCCATAGTTCAGTGTTCTAATCCACTGACAGAGAGCTTTATAATGAGATGTTGATTAAAAGCCATGCTCTGGACCAAAACAAAAGAAGGAAGGAGTGCATTTCATTTTCCTTCATCCTTGATAAATCTTATCGGCCAGACAATTTACAATGTTATTTTTGTATTTATTATAGAACTAACTTAAACACTGAAATAAACCAATTGTGCTGTTAATATTTATCAGCCCTCTCCTTGTCTTTTACCCAATGTCAGACATATAAAGATTGCCATACTGCTTTCACTGGCTTTCCAGAACATGGTATTTTTTTGATGCATAAGTGAGGTGGAATTTATAGATGCTCCCTCAACTGAATACTCATGTTATTCCCAATGAACACTTCAGCTGACCAATACTACAGACCAGCCCTTTAAGTGCTCAGATCAGCAGGAAGAATATATTCATATTTTCTCACAAGATAAAACTGGCACTGAAGACTCCAGTGACGTATCACAGAGTAAGACAGATTGTCTGGCTCTGTGATTGTCTAAGAAATCTTACTGACTCTCCTCCTTCATACTGCAGTCTTACTGCTAATATTAGAATATTTACTTAAGGTATGTGGAGACATTATTGGTAACCTCTCAAAGAAAAGATATTGAAGAAAGGGAGGAAGGGGAGTTAAATCTGGAGCAAAACAATAATATTCCATGCTGAGCCTGGAAACTGGCTTTCTTTCCACAGCAGCTGAGAGGAACTGTGACCACTTTGGCTTGTTTCTCCTGGACTTTCTTTGTATAATGTGCTTTTTCAAATTATAATTGTCCAAACTGTCAAAATGGGCCTATTTTAGTGATCCAAAATAATTATATGGACACTCAAGTCAGCAACAGTTTTTGGACTTCTTTCTATCATAGACTCAATTTTAGAAAAGATTAAAGGAATAGTTTCTGCAACTGTGTAATACCTGCAAAAGACCTTCACTGATATCTCATCCGTAATATGAGACAAAATCCTTTTCACTTTTTGAGGTGATATCTAAATGTTTTGTCTCCTTGATGTACTTCAAAAAGATTTCAGGAATCCTGTTGGCTGTCTCAGATGGAAACATAGACAAGAGTTATTTGTGAGCAGATTGCATTTCATTCTAACAGTGGCACTTGGGAAGTGTAATGTCATTGCTGATTATTTTTGTCTATAACCAAAAGTGGATTAGGGTATTACATGCAGTCAAAATAGATGAAACAGTGGGACACTTTACAATTAGTAGCTTTTTAATGTCAAGATATGTGAGTTTTTCTCCGATTCTTGCAATTCCTGCTGAGACAGAGATAATATCACATTTTGGAACAGTCTTTAATAACAGTCCTCACTTTCTTTCTTTGCACATAAATGAAAAGTAAATAGGAAACAGATCTTGTTTATACAGAGGTAATTTAAAATTATTTCCTAATTATGCTTCTTATGTTGTACTTTGTGTTTAGATTTATACCTGTGGTGGTTTTAACAAAATAATTCATGTTTGAATGAAAATGTAATTTTAAGAAGGGATGTAAGAAAGAAAATGTAAAAAAAAAAAATCTTTAAAATAAGAGCCCTTGACATCTGCAACTTCAAGTTAACACAGTTATGCCACATTAAAAAAAAAAATCTTCTTTTCAGGTTTTAATTAAAGGGTGATTCCTGACTATGTTCAGGACTTGTGATTTTCTGATACAAAGTAAATATATAAAATAATATAATATCTAAAATAATACAATAAATATCTAAAATAATACGTATCTAAAATAACAAAAAGAAATATATTTAATAACATTGTGTATTAAGTGAGTAACAAGTTCCATTATTATATTATTTTCATGCATTGTTAGATACAATTAATCTGCCCTTACTTTTACTTAATTGAAGTTATTCAAAATATAGTCCCCAGGAAGAGATAAAAGTAAGGAAGAATGGACATACCTTTACTGTTATTTTGATCTTCTTGACTTTGTCTTCATCGACCAATATGAGATTTATGCATTAAAAATTTCATGCAAATTCTTTCCTATTACATAGTGTGGTTAGAATTGTATTTGAAGCATCATTCTATAATTACTACAAAATACATTCTAGCAGTACTTAAACAGGCAACAGGTTTGATTTCTTTAGTTCAGTCATTAGTGACCTGTGTTTTTAGCAAGTTGAAAAGATTTCCTAGAAAGGAATTTTAGAATTCTAATGTATTCTTAGGGTTCTCTTTCCACTTCTGTGCTCAGTAAAATTTTTACATTAACGTTGACTGGCCAAATACTAGAAGAGAATAAGCTTGCACATAAAAAGCTTTTCTTAATGAAATAACACTTTATATAAAACCAAAACCAAACCAAATCCAAACCAAAACAACAGCAATGACAAAACAAAACCAAAAACCCAAACCCAACAGCTTCTTTTATCAATTTTTCTCACAGTAGGGCAAGAGAAAGGAAAGGAGAGTGATATCTTCATTTAAAGACTGAATTATACAGGTAAGGGCATATTTACATGTGTGAGTGTCATATTGACACATAAGTCTACAGTAATGGGAGCCGTATGCGAAATAGAAACCTATTTTCTATATCGTCTGAGTGACACATGGTCATTTACTCAACAGTCTATGTCACCTCATTAACCTAGGTTTGAAAAGTATGACATAGTTCTTAGTTCTTTTGAAGTAAAGAATCTTTCTTTCTATTCAAAATCCAATAGCAGAATTTAGAATAAATTTTATTTCCTCAGTTTCTATTATGCCTAGTACTATGGTGACTCTAGTCATCAAAGTACAAAATGATAATTTATTAATTTATTTAAAAATATTTATTTATCAATGTTTCAAAATATTATTCAACTATAGTTAAGATGGAAAGAAACTAAGGACAGATTTTTTGAAGTCTTCATTCACTTTCCTTTTAACTTGCAGTTTTGGTGGTTATTATGAGCACAGATTAACACTTAGCTCAAAGGTAGGATTTACTCCCATAAGAAAAGGTAGAGGTCATAGAAAGATGCCAATTTTTGCTTTGCTCCTACAAAAATAGCACTTTAGAAACACTCAGCATGGAATCTATTCTCTTGAGTGCTGTGTGTAAGGAAATGTATCAATGTTATGCGTATAACCATTAAAATTTAGCTTTCCCTTAGGGCCTGATTCCAATACTTTATTCATGCAGGGTTTTAAGTAACTTGCCCAACATTTATTTCAGCATTTTAAGGAATAGATTATGCTTTAGGCTACTGCTACTTTTTGTTTTTAATTTAATAACAAAGGTAAGAGAAATATTTATTTCATAATGGACACTGGTAATGTATCATTGAACTCAGAACAAGCTGCTACAAAAACATGAAAATACTGAGTAAGAAATGAGGGAGAAGTTGAATGAAAAAAAAAAAAGTCCCTATGCAATTATTTTAAGGTAGATACACATATAGATTTGTTTATGTAAGTGAAAGTATGATGGCTGTTTACTAATCAGAAATAAGAAATAAGAAATAACAAATATACAGTTCAGCAGTAGAAATAAAATTGAGACACTTCCATATATTTCCCAAGGCATGGTGAATCAACAATGTGGAACACTTTGTAGGAAAGCAGGATGCCAAATGTACAATTCAAGGATCATGAACTAAAATGCTGCATCACAAAAAGTAATTTCCATAAACTCCACCATGATTAGTCCTATATAGCAAAGATACAACTGCAATGGTTTCATTAAGCCTTAATGGTTTCATTAAGCATTTAGTGTTAAAACTCCCACATATTTACCCAGAAAAATCAATCTGAACTTTCGAACACACAATCCTCTGTTTGCCTGAGCTCATAGCCTTCAGAGATTTACCACCTAGTATCTTGCAGAAACCTAACTTGCACTGGTATTTTCTTCTTCTTCCAAGGTATATCTCAGTATCTATATCAAACAGTCACCTTGACCTTTTGTGCTGCAGTCCCTTGTTGCTCTTCCCTGCAAGAAGTCCTCTTGAGCCTTTGTGGGACAGAGATTCCTTCTCTCTCCCCAGCTTTCTGTTTAGCCTGTACTTTCCTATCTGCTTCCAGCTTTGGTCAGATGGTAGCACACACTGATAAAGATTTCTTGATGACTCTGAAAGTCCTTTTCTCTAATAGGAGAAGTCAGTAGGTAGTTTCATGAAATTTCATTGAAATGGATTGAGCTGTTGGTGTAAGAAGACTTTGTAGAAAACAGAAAAGACTATGACATGCCAGTAAGAATGAAAATCCTACTGTTAAAAAAAAAAAAAAGTCTTTTTTGTCCTATTTCTCCATACAAGATTTTCAAGGTTCAATGAAATCAAAAGTGCAGTAGAAAGTAAATAATGTAACAAAACTGGGAAAAATTGTCCTGTTTTCCAAGAAAGTCTCCTAAAGCCAAGCTGTCAGTTTAATTTCTCTCTACTATTTTTTTTTCTTTTATTCAGACATTATTTTTTATTTTTAAGACATGTTTTTAGGCATAAGGGTTTGGCTTTGTACCTTCTGTTCCCTTAATAGTCAAACTTACTGCAATGAAGTTAAAAGTTTCTTTACTTTTTTGCAGTTCCTGTGAAAATCATTAAATGGAATTTGATAGTGTAGAGGTACATGAAGAAAAGCTTATAGAATATAATATTTTTAAAAGTTGTGAAAAATACATTCTTTTTCCTAGTTCTGTTTTTCCTTCTGGCCTTTGTAACAGAAAATAACCTCTGCCCGAAAGTGCATGCATTTTTAACAGATAGTAGGGCACTCAAAAGCGTGTTACTTGTCCAGTAATATACATCAAGTCACGAGCACAACTGAGAATGAAACTCTGCTCCTCTGCTCTTAGTTCTGAGAAACATTGTGTCACACATTAGTGGATATGATAATGGAAACAAAGTATGTTTTGTGGGTAATTTCAATTTAGTTAGATTGGATAAGAATTCGTTTTTGGCTAGAAAGAGGTAAAGGCTTGTCTGAACCAGTTTTAGTGGAGGGGAAAGAAGGCTCAAAGAAATTTTCAGGAACATCAAAAGCATAAGTTCAGCTTAGCAGAGACTAATATATTTTTAATGTGGAAGATAATTAAGGACTTTTGAGGCTTCACAGACCTTTAAGATCTCTCCTGTTCACTTGGTTATCCTACCTCTCAATTGTTGCTCTATGCAACTTCCGTGTTAGACTTTTCCCCCAAATGCTCAGTCTCTGTTGGCAGTATTTTCTATCTACTTCAAACCCCTCGTACAAGAAGTAATCCTTCTTTCCTCATCTGTTGACCCTGTTCAGCTCCTTGCATTCCATAGCCCAGTGAGAAGGAAAAAGGAGAACACTTTGGATTGTGGTTTCTTTCCGTTTCCAAAGGAGTTGTGGCTTCTTTCTGCTTCTGAAGGAATTGTAGGCAGTAGAGACTGTCAGCTCTCCCTGAGAGGGAAAGAGGAGGAGCAGTGGTCACGGCTTTTCAAAGTGATTGGTCAAAACTGCAATGTAGTATTACACTTCACAGTCACCATCCCTGAAAGTATTTAACAGATGTGTAGATGTGGCACTTGGGGACATGGTTTAGTGGGACTTGGCAGTGTTAAGTTTACATTTAGACTTGATCATCTTAAAAGTGTTTTCTAACCTAAATTATCCTATGGTCCTGGCTTTTCTTTTTCTGACACTAGGGTTAATTACAAATTTACCATCTTGTCACTGTAGTCTCACAAATGTAGGATTCCCCTTCAATACATTTTCTAAACATAACAGACTCTCAAAAAGTTTAACAGACTTAGAAACTTCAGTAGAAAGAAAAAAAAATAAAATTGAGTGACATTTTCATTTTAAAATACTTTCAAAAGAAACACAGTTCAAGGTGCTTTCCAAAATATATAAAGATTTTATAGCAGTCTTTGAACTTATGAATCAAGAAAACTTTTAATAATGTGAATGTGGTTATAGCCCTATACCGGTCCAGGTATCTCTTACTGAGCAATAGTTTTGTAGACTGATTTGCCCATTGTAAAATTTGCTTAAATAGTACAGAAGCATTTTTCTAGATTGGAATACTGACTGTCAACCGACAGAAGCCTGCCTTAAATATCTACCATCTCTTTTTCTCCTGCTTACTGTAGAAACACACAATTTCTTTGAAGTAAACATGCCCCATGCAGTTAGGTTTCAATATCGCTAGCTCTAATTATTTCTCTTTTTCACATCTACCCCTATGCAACACTAAATTGCTGTCTACATTGTAAGCAAGAACTTGTTAGATATAATCTTGATGTCTTTTTCAGTAAACAGAAAAAAGGATCCAAGAATAGTTCAGAGCTAGGTTGTTGATGAGCTGGAAATGTGTTGCTTAAGAAATAAAAATAAATAATGTTCTTTGATTCTCAACTAAATCGCGTGCTATATAGCTTCAAAGATCCTTCATAAGTGTAAAAATTGCTGCTCTTCCAGAAAGAGCCTGAAAAATCACCATTCTTCTATTTATTCCATGATACCATGCCGTAGTAGTGCTAACAATTATTATGGATGTTTAACAATAACTATTGTTTATAAATATGTGTCACCTGTGTGTTGGTGTTATCGTTATTTATTTTGTAGATACTTTGAATTTGTAAACAAGAATTTTTCAAAACAGTCAGCCAGTGTAAAATAGCAGTACTTTGTTTTCTATTCTAAAAATTGCACTGATTTCAATAAATGATAATGAGTAACATTTACTGAGTATTTCCCCAAGGGAAAAAAAAAAAAAGAGTGCAAAATAAATCTATAACATGTGGCAGTCTAACTTCGATATCTAAGAAGTCACAAAATGATCCAAATTAAACAATTTGGTAGCATGTACATATCAACGTACATCAGGTTTCCCCTATATGTTCATAAATTTCATAACATCCTCCAGCTGGCCCAATTGTTTCCTGGTCTGTGCTGCTTCTCTTCATCCAATGTTTCCTGTCCTACCCATGGCCAATACAAAGTAGCCAAATAAGAATTGTCTTACTTGGTTTGAAATACATAAAGATTTCAAGCAAGAAATGTTGCTAAAATACTACTTTTCAGGCACTCTAACACCAGCCTTTTAAATCCATAAGAGAGCAACTGACTTCTGCCACAGGTGGTGATTTTTGCTGCACTCATGTTTCCTAGAGCCATTCCCCAGAAGTACTTCTCCTAGACTGAGGAAGTTAGTTCAGAACCGTAGAATCATAAAAATGTTTTGGTTGGAAAAGACCCTTAAGATCACTGAGTCCCACCATTAACCTAGTACCACCAAGCCTACCACTAAACCAAGTTCCTAATAACCTCATCTACACCTCCAGGAACACTGATTCAACCACTTCCCTGGACAGCCTGTTCCAATATCTCACAACTGTTTCTGGGAAGATATTTTTCCTCATATCTAATCTAAAACTCCCCTGGCGCAACTTGAGGCCATTTCCTCTTGTCCTGTTGCATGTTACTTGGGAAAAGAGACCAACAGCCTCCTCGCTACAACCTCCTTTCAGGTAGTTGTAGAAAGAGAGAAGGTATCTCAGCCTCCTTTTCTCTAGGGTGAACAACCCCAGTTCCATAATCCACTCCTCATAAAACTTGTGCTCCAGGCCCCTTACCAGCTTATTTCCCATTCTTTGGACATGCTCCAGCACCTCAATGTCTTTCTTGTAGTGAAGTGCCCAAAGCTGAATATGGGTTTCAAGGTGCAGTCTCACCAGTGCTGAGTACAGGGGACAATCACTTCCCTAGTCCTACAGGCTACACTATTTCTGATACAAACCAGGATGCTGTTGGCCTTCTTGGTCACCTGGGCACACTGCTGGCACAAATTCAGTTGGCTGTCAACCATCACAACTAGATTCTTTTCTGCTGGGCAGCTTTCCAGCCACACTTTCCCAAGCCTGTAACATTGCATGGGTTTGTTATGACTCAAGTGCAGGACCCAGGACTTGGCCTTGTCGAACATCAGGCAATTGGCCTCAGCTCATCAATCCAACTGGTCCATATCCCTTTGTAGACCCTTCCTACCCTCAAGCAGATCAGCACTCCCTCTCAACTTGGTGTCATCTGCAAACATACTGAGGGTATACTAGATCCCCTCGTCAAGATCATTGATAAAAATATTAAAGACAACTGGCCCCAATAATGAGCCCTTGGGAACACCACTTGTGACAGGCCACTAACTGGATTTGACTTCATTCACCACAACTCCTTGGGCCCAGCCATCCATCCAGTTCTTTACTGAGTGAAGGGCATACTCATCCAAGCCACAATCAGCTGGTTTCTCCAGGAGAATGCTGTGGGAAATGGTGTCAAAGACTTTACTAACGTCCAAGCAGACAACATGCACAGCCTTCCCCTCATCCACTAAGCAGGTCACCTTGTCATAGAAGGAGATCAGGTTGGTCAAGGAGGACCTGCCTTTCATAAACGCATGCTGACTGAGTCTGATCACCTGATTGTCCTGTATGTGCCATGTGATGGCACTCAGGATGATCTGCTCCATAATCCTCCCAGGCACCGAGGTCAGATTGAGAGGCATGTAGGTACCCAGATTCTCCTTCTAGCATTTCTTGCAGAAGGGTGTCACATTTGCTAACCTCCAGTTAACTGGGACCTCCCTGGTTAGCCAGAACTGCTAACAAATAATTGAAAGTGTCTTGCTGAGCACCTCTGCCAGCACCCTCAGAACTCTCGGTGATTAAAGTTAAATTCGCATTTTAGTGTACCACTGTTCTTAGTAATGCTAGTCACTGTGCTGTCTGCTTTCATTAAATACTTGATTTCTGTGGTTTTAGTATGGCCTATAACAATTTGTTCTTGTTTATTAATATTTATTCTTTATAACATAATTATTATTTTGCTGGAGGTGTTATCTAGAAAGCTTTTGATCACTGAAAGAAGGCTTATTCTCTGCAAGAAAATCTCAGAGCTATTTACTCACCCTTAGCTGATGAACTTAAATAATAGACTGTTGACTTTGTCCAGCTACTTAGACCAAATACTAAATGCTGGTATAAGCTATCAAGCCATTCAGGATAACCATGTCAGTCTTTGCTGTATTTTTTGGCTCTCAATTTCTCCGATAAATCCTAAAAAATGTAGGACAGACATGCCAGTCCAGCACTTGTTGGTGCCCCAGCTTCAAAAGGACACAAATGGATGTGACTTGTGAAGAAGAAGTTTGACACAATCTGACTTTACCTTTATTTATTTTTTTTAAGAAAGCAGAAGCAGGATGAAGTGATAGTCTGTTCATTTTCCCAATTATAGTAAAAACTTCTCTTGAAGACTTAGTCTTTGGTCCACTCAGCTTTATTTTTCATTTGAAAGCATCTGTTCTAGGTATCAGTTGAAAGTCTATCAAAATACTTGTCTTACCATGAACACAATATCAGTTTTAGACCTTTTTTTTTTCTTGAGATGAGGAAGAAATTAGAATTTTTCTTTCATTATTTCTGATTTTTTTGTGACAAAGCATAGTCTCTGAATTGTTCAGTTTACCTTGATGAGGACGGCTAACATACTAGACATTTATTTTTGCCTTATTAATATCACCTATTTTGCTTTCTAAATGCTACCAAGTACTTCATTATCAACTTTTTACTGAACTGGGCTATCTTTGCATATTCAATTTTGATGTTTTCAAAAATATGACCAGTTTTACTGCTACTTACTAGTGCTAAGTGTTTTCCTTTCCTTGCAGAGAGAGAGAACAATGATGCTAGAGGCTGTAGCGGTTCATCCCCAGCCCACCCTAGTTGGCAACTAAAACCATGCACTGCGTGCTCACCTGTCCCTGCCCCTGGTGGGATGGGGAAGACATTCAGGAAATAAAAGGCAAAATTAATGGGTTAGTATAAGAACAGTTTAAAGGAACAGCAAAATGGGAAAAAAAATAACCAAAACCCAATAACAATAATGAAAATATATGCAAAGTGAGGGATACACAATGCAATCTCTCACCATGTGGCAACACAGATGTACAGCCTGTTTCCACGTAGCACTCCACCTTGAGCAGTGATTGCAAACTCCAGGCTGCAGTTCATGCTTGAAACACAATAACAGCTAGCCCTCTGTTCCTGGAGAACAAAGAGCTCCCTGGATCACCACAAATCCCCTAGAAATGAGAGTTCTTACTCCCAGCCAGCCCCCAGTTTTAGATCTTGATCAAAGCAAATTTAATTAATTGAGAGTATAGTGGATGAAATGATCAAGAATTGAAATTTTTCACAGACTACTACTGGAGTGACATTTTACAGAGTTTGTTAAGGGGTGAGGATGAATACAACATAGTGTTTTTTAGTTCTCACAATTACTACAAGTCCCTGAATTTTAGAAAGCATACTCTAGATGATGCAAATCTGGTTAAGAATTATGCTTAGTAAATTAAGAATTTTTGTTCTGCAGATTGGCATAATTGTCACTTATAAATTTCAGTCTTAACCTACTTTATGCAAATTTTAGGTATAAATATATGTACGTGATTTTTATGAGAAAAATTAAGGTAATTACTTTTAAATTGTTAATCTGAAGAAGGGTTTTCTGTTCTCCATCTTCAGATGTCTTCCTGAAACCTGTGGGCATAATGATGGAGAAAAAAACATTATCTGTCAGTTTATATGTACTGGGATTTTGGAAAAAGTTTTCCTTTCAATGTAGACATTTTTTATTACCTTTTTGGACACATCGATTCCTTCTGGAATTTCATTATTCCTATTTCAAATTCTGATTAAGCCACTTCCTTTTTTCCATGGCTACAAAACTTGTTGTATTATCGTCACTTTCACCCTTAGAAAGTGGTAGTTATGTTATTGTCATATTAGCTGTCTGTGAGGCAGGCAAGTATTTTATGGCTTCTTTTACATCTTTGGCTTTCTTTTATCTCTTATCCTGGATGTGAGCCATGTTTCTATGAAGGAAACAGTTTCCAAATCTTTAATATTCCTCTTTTGTTTAATATGGAAGCATTTCTAGGCTATGTAGAGTCCAACACATGCTTATTTATATTTTAATATATATATATTTATGAATTAATATGTACTATACACTTTCACTTGTAAAAAAGATTGGTTACTAGATGTGGTAAGAAAGTGGAAACTATGAAAACTTTCATTTAGCAAGGCAATGGAAATAAAGTTATGAGATGACATACAAAATAATATCTGTTGTAAGAAAAAATATAAACTATCCCTACCTTTTGCATGGGTTTACAGTGAATATGCTAATACAAGGTAGTGATCTGAATGTCATGGGGGAGAGCTCAGATAATGTGTTTTCTGCTGCTGAAAAGAAAACAAAGTATTAGTCTGCATAGAATAATCAAGAGTATAATTTTGTAGGAAACAATGTATGCTGTACCAATTTACATTTTATATTTACATTTACAGTATCATATCATTGCACAGAATTCAGGGAATTGTAGCGAAAGCAGCCAAAGGTATCGAAAAACTCTCACAGGAAGAAGACAAAGGACTTAACCTAGAAAACTGAAGAATGAAAAGAGAATGTTAACTACATAAAATAATGCATTGCAACAATGATTGGGTTAAATAATCTTTTTCTCTTAAAATATAAACACAAAAGGCTGGTCAATTAAAATAGAAGGTGACAAATTCAAAAGTGGTGGAAATAAATACTTTGTCAGGCAGTTAATGATCGTAGGATTTAAGTTGCTCACACAAGAATATAAAAATTACTATTGTATTTCAAGTTTTAAACTAATCTTGATTTACTGGCGATTAGCAGGGAAGATTATTTTACCCCATTTTTCTCTATGGCTTACCTCTCCACCCTTGCTCCCCAAATTTGTTATACTTTAACTAGTCAGCTGGAGGAACCTCATGGCTTGATTAGTGTGGCTGTATTTCTTTTCCAATTATTGCTTATGTTTATTCTTCATAACACAATTTTTTTGCTTTTGCTGGGGATATTAGCTAGTGAGATTTTTATCACTGATTTCTGAGTCAAGTATTTTGATTTTGTTTAAAATTTTCGGCATAAGAGTTCAGTGGCAGTTTATCTCATTAGTCCAGTATAGTAAACTATTTGTGTGAGAATTTTTAGTAATGTCCATCAATGTAAAAAGCATCCTATCTTTCTTTGCCTGACTTTCTTGATGAGATTTTCCCCCAACTTCCATGCAAGTCATATAGATTGTGGTCCAAGAATATAAAATTATTCAAACCCCTTAACAAGTATTAGCATCTGCTATTTAATGGAGCTGATATCTAGGGTTTGATAATGTGTTTTCATATAAGTATTTCTATAAGTTGACTACACTTCAGCTGTAATCAGTGAAAGTCTAATAATTGCAACTGAGGAGACAGAGTGATTCACTCACCTTGAAGTGCATGCACAAAGTATTATTCAGACGCCAGAGGTGTCCCAGGGGAATTTGCCTTGCCAAAAAGGAAAGGAATAGATATTTCATAAGTCTTCTGTGATATCTATGAATCCCATGTGGATGCATCAGATATCACAGGGCCCTAAAGGCAGACCTGTACAAGAGAATAGCTCTCCAGGTTTCTCTGATGACATTGATAGGTGTCCACAGAAGGTAAGATACATAGCACACGTGTAGACATCTACTTGTAAGAGTACAAAGCTGAATTTGAATTCTATCCTAACTTTTTTTTCTTGGGGTGTCACACGCTCTGGACATGATACTATACCTGGCAGGAGAAGAGGGGTGAAGGTTGAGAAATTGTCTTGGGATAAAGCTTTTGTAGCCATTGGAAACATGGAGGTGCTATTTCTACTGTTTCGGATAAGGCGTTTATTTGTACAGCATAGTAAAGAATGGAGACAGAAGAGATGTGTTTAACTGCTGAAGGTAATTTATCTCCTCTAAGGAAATAAAATCAAGATAAAAGCCCTAAACCACCTTTTTTCTTTTTCTTGAGCACTGGAAAAGTAGGACAAACAAACGCTACAGACACAGGGTAGATTCTACTCCCATATTGCAGTTTAAGTAAACATTCTGGTACAGAGGTCTTACATGAAACACAATGATTTTTTTTTTTTTTCAAATACAATAACAGCCATTCTTTTATGTGTTTCTTGAATGGCTTCTGTTATGAAGGGAATACTGCATTTGGTCTTTCACAGGAACAGGACCTGGGGGTGTGGACATGTCAAATAACTTAGTAATATATGCAAGAACTATACAACTGCTTTCTATAAACTTTCATAATTATGAAATCAGAAAGATATATTTCATTAAAGTTTGACCTGAAGTAACATTATGAGTTTATTGATTCACTTCTCAGAAATCTAATACATTTTATTTTCTGCTTTATGATAGATGCATATCTATGTGAAATGCTGAAAAGAGTACAAAAACACTTGACCAAAACAGTCAGATATAATTAATTGTCAGTGCCTTCATAACTGACACTAATAATTGCTTGTTCTGGTTTCAGTTGGGATAGAGTTAAATTTCTTCCTAGTAGCTTGTATACTGCTCTGTTTTGGATATAGTATGAGAAAGTTGATGACACACTTATGTTTTAGTTGTTGCAACGCAGTCAAGGACTATTCAGCTGCTCATACTGTCCTGCTAACAAGGCACAGGAAGCTGGAAGCAGACACAGCTGGGACAGCTGACCCCAGCTGATGAATGAGATATTCCAGACTGTATGACATTATGCTTAGTATATAAAGCTGGTGGAAGAGGAAAGAAGGGGGCAATGTTTAATGTGATGGTATTTGTCTTCCCAAGTAACCATTATGTGTGATGGAGCCTGGCTTTTCTGGAGATGACTGAACATCTGCCTGCTGATCTGAAGCAGTGAGTGAATCCCTTGTTTTGCTTTGCTTGTGCATGTAGCTTTTGCTTTCCCCATTAAGATGTCTTTATCTCAACCCACAAGTATTCTCATTTTACCCTTCCAAGTCCCTTCTCCCATCCCATATGGGTGTGGGGGAAACGAGTGGATGTGTGATGCTTAGTTGCCAGGTGGGGTTAAAACATGACATTGCTCATAGCCAGGTTTATCGAGGGTTTCATAAAAGAGAAATTTGTAAATATTACACTTCAATACATCAGTTTTCTCTTAGAAAACAGTATAGGTACAGATGAAATCTAAGCTATTTAATTAACATGATTTCTTTAGTTTGGAGAAGAGGAGACTGAGGGGTGACCTTATTAATGTTTGTAAATATATAAAGGGTGAGTGCCATGAGGATGGAGTCAGGCTCTTCTCAGTGGCAAACAATGATAGGACAAGGGGCAATGGGATCAAGCTGGAACACAAGAGGTTCCACTTAAATTTGAGAAAGAACTTCTTCTCAGTGAGGGTGACAGAGCACTGGAACAGGCTACCCAGGGAGGTTGTGGAGTCTCCTTCCCTGGAGACATTCAAAGCCCGCCTGGACACATTCCTGTGCGACCTCACCTAGGCATTCCTGCTCCAGCAGGGGGATTGGACTAGATGATCTTGTGAGGTCCCTTCCAATCCCAAACCTGCTGTGATACTGTGATACTGTGAAATAGTTCATTTGGAAGAAACAAACTGAATTTCGAGTGTCTCCTGGCAGAGAGTCATATTTTTCTTTGGACAGTCTGAATAAGATGTGAAACAATTTTAAATACTTGAACAAATTTCACACAGCAGAAATCTATTTTTCTCTGTCAAAGACTCCTGGAGTAAGTGGAATTCAGGGTTGTGGGGTTGCTGCAGGTGCGATTGTTACCACGATGGTGCATTGGCAGCAATACTGCATCGATGGAGACTTCCTGTTTCCTGTTCGCGAGCTGGTTCATCAATTGGAGAGCCAAGGACTAATCACCAAGACTCTCTCACCCTTTAATAGCCCTGTATGGCCAGTACGGAAGTCTGATGGAGGGCAGAGGCTAACCACGGAGCACTGTGGTCAGAACAAAGTCATACCAACACTGAGAGCTACTGTACCAGGCATGCTACAACTCCAATACGAATTGGAGTCCAAGGCAGCCAAGTAGTTTACCGTGACTGATATCACTAATGCATTTTTTCTCAATTCCTTTGGCAACAAAATGCAGGCCACGGTTTGATTCCACGTGGAGAGGTATCCAATACACTTGGTATGTGTATCTCAGGGGTGGAAGGACCATTCAATCATTTGTCATAGACAGATCCAGATTGCACTGTAATAAGGTGATGCCCCTGAACATCTGTAATGCATCAATAACATAATTGTACAGGACAACAAAGCAGAATAAATGTTTGATTAGGGACAAAGAACAATTCAGGTCATTCTAACAGCAAAGTCGAAGGACTTACCTAAGAGATCCATTTCTTGGGAGTTAAATGGCAGCTTCTGAGCCCTCCCTATTAACTGCTAGGAGAGAAGAAGTACTTGGAGTATGGCCCTGAGCAACAGCAAACCTTTGAGCAGATCAAATTGAGCAGTGGCCCTTGAACCCATCTGTATAGGATCAGTTTTGCAAAATATAATCTACACTGTAATTGGGGGGTGTGACTTCACCTGAAGCCTCTGGCACACCAGGAGAAACCTGAAGTTGACGTCTAGGGTTTTGGAGCTGGAGATATTGAAGCTCACTACAGCCAAACTGAAAAAGAGATACTAGAAGAATATGAGGGAGTTTGGGCCACTTCAGAACTTGTTGGTAGAGATGTATATCTCCTCTTGGCACCACAATTACCTGTGATGGACTGCATGTTGAAAGGAAATGTCCCCTCTACATATCATGCCACCAATATGACGTGGAGTAAGTGGGTAGTATTGATCATGCAACGAGATTTAATGAAAACCCCAACCACCCATGAATCCTGGAAGACTGGTTAGAAGGCAAAGATTTTTGGAGTTTTGCCTGAGGAGGTGACCCATATCCAAGAGGCACCACCGTGTAATGAGTTACCAGAAGATGAAAGCAACTAAACTCTGTTTACTGACAGATCCTGTTATATTGTAGGAAACCACTGGAAGTGGAAAGCTGCAGTGTAGAGTCCTACATGACAAGTTGTTGAAGCTGTTGAACAAAAAGGCATGTCAAGTCAGTTTGCAGAACTGAAAGCCATCAGCTGGCCCTGGAGATTGCTGAATGAGAAAAGTGGTCGTTATCTCTATACTGACTCCTGGGTAGTACAAGTACCCTATGGGCACGGCTACGGCATTGGAAGCAGCTACTACTGAGGCATGCTGTTCCCATCCTGTAGACATGATCAAGGCTAAGATGGGGGAGTAATGAGTAATGTGATGGGTCAGGATGTCTGGGGTATGAGATTGGGTCCTAATTTGTGATGGTGAGGAAAGCAGGTTGGACAATGTCAGGAAAACAAGAGAGTAATGAAATTGAAAATGCACCTTTGAGGAGATGGGAAGCCGAGGCAAGGATAAGAGGAGGGGAAGGACAAGTGCTGCCTCCAGCATGCATGTGGCTAACTGGGCACAGAGCAGGGAACTGCCCAACTGTCTTTTCCATTCCTGATGACACGTTTGCAAACCAATACTTAGAGCTCCTGCTGGTACACCTGGAACTTCAACACTACAAAAGCCAACAAACTTGGAACCCTTGTTTAGTCTTACTGCTTTTTATTGAAAAATATGAGCTTCTTTGTTCTGAAGTTATTTCCTAATGTAAGGTGTTGGTGATTTAGTAGTAACTCTGAATGAGGGAACAAAAAACAACTTTCTTAACCTTCATCTTCCATATCTGCTTGGAAAGTCCTCAACTGTTGGAAATTCTTTGCTTGACTTAGTATGTGTTTTATTCGCAAAGAGGCAAAAAAACTCCAGGTATTAATTTGAGGTGACTTGTGATTTTCTTTGTTGGCTGTATTGCAAAGTAACATCTGCTATATCCACAATGTGATTGTCTGCTGACAGTTTTATTTTCAACAGTAACATTTCAATATATACACATTAGTATATTTTTAATATCTTAATTGATATAAATACATGGCTATAAATGAATTAATTTTTAAAATTTGTAACAATAATCTTTACCAAAGGAGATAAAATATGGGTGATAATAATGTTCAGTTTAGTTTGTTCTAAACTTTTTTGGTTTAAAAGATCATTTGTAAAAAAGAATGACATAAGCTCAGGTAAAGGACAAGACATTGTGCTAAGCGTAGGAAGGTCTGTATTAAAACATTACATTAAAACACTGACTATTGTAAATACTCGTATATTAAAGCCAAATACTCTCACTTCTTTATTTTTCATCTCTTTGGCCATATGTGCAGAAAAGATGTTGAGTAATTAATCCATCACTTGGCAAGTTTAACAAACCTGTGTTTGCAAAATGTAGAATGCAAGGCAAATATATCAGCTAGGAGAAAAACACAGTTTTTAACTAAACAGTGTATCTTAATTACACATTTTGTCATTATTGTTTTTCTTTTTTGGGTTGTTTTTAATTTTAATTGTGTTGAAGATTTCCACTGGGAAAAATCAAGTGTGGCATGATGATTTGATAAATGTTCTGTGTTGAAGCTTAAAATGTGTTTGGCAATAGTTTAAAAACCTGAATCTGTTTTTGACAACAAACTCTCTGTGTCCTGAAGTCTGTGATGACAATCTTTTGGAATAATTGAAAATGCAAGATGGCAACTGTCCTCTTTTTGACACATTTTGTTAAATAATCAAAGTACTTAGAAGCTATGTATTATGACAAGAGGTTATGATATGAGGGTAGCAGCCACCACATGCATTCCTCAAGAGAAAAACATTTTTAAAGACTATGTTGCTTTTATTAACCTCATTTTACTTTCCTGAAATTACTTTCACTTTTAAAAAATAAGTCATCAAGAGCTCTCTGATTTTGATTATGGCATTCACTCAAAGTTCTCCAGGGTCTATAGGAACAAGCAATGACAATGGTAATAAACTTTTTTAGTCATCCTACCAAAATCCCTAAATTTTTTTTTGTCAAGATTTTTGCATTGAACTGAAAGAAAAGCAAAAATCACAGTCTTCCAACCTACTGAAATTGGATGTAGATATTTGTAAGAAAAAAAAAAAAAAGAATGCTTTTTTAATATAAATTTACATGTTCATGGGGCTGGACATAAGCAGGACATTCCACACACAGAAGAGCAAAGGAACCATTTTTGTGTGTGTGTGCTTTTGTTTTTTCTTGCTTGTTTGTTTTTTAAGCAAAAGTATCAAGAAGTACGCCTTTGGACAACTTAATAGTCATATTGTAGTCATAAATATATATGTAGTCAAAAATATATGTGTATATGTCAGTTTGCATACATGTGTGTATATATATCTGCATGATTTCAAATGCTTATACCTGTGTCAGGAAACTAGAGCTTCATTAGCAAATGTAAGTGTATGTTTTGGGGGCTTTATTTCCTTTTTTAGAGCAAAGCAGAACAGTTATCAATATGGCTGTTGATGCATGTATTGCTGTAATACTGTCAAATGCTTTTGATGAGTCAAATCAGGGCTAAATACCTATGAAAAATCTCATTGTATGACTTTCTTCAGAGAGCTCTTACGGAGAGGTCAATTGCATAGAAATGGAGTCAGGACCCTGAGGTATCTGAAAGTGATATGCTAATGATTAGTGGGCAATGTGTTTGAAGAGTTTAGTTAGAGACATAAAAAATATTCTACCTTTGACCTCCTTCACTAGTGCAGTAAGCTGCTTGTGTGCGTGTTGTGTTCAACACCTTTTTACAGTGATTCTGAGTTCTCCATCCATTAATATAGAGAAAAATACAGTGGTCTGATTTAGCAGTGTGGTCTAGGAGGAAGTAAAAATCGCCTTAAATTATTACTTAATTGTTACCTTCTGCTAAGGCCAAAGCACTCCTTTCTTGTTCTTGAGAAAAATGACTACACAGTTTGCTGTTAAACTTAGCAAGAAGTCTTTCTAATCTCCGTTTTGTTCTTTGCAATATAAATTTATTCTACAGATATTTCATATGTTTACTAATCATAGCAATGTACCAGTATCTCCCTCATGGTTGGTAAGCTTTAGCTTAATAATTCTAGTCCAGACTTCAGTTTTTCTGACAAAGTGGAAATATGTATCTCAAGTAAACTCGTAAATTCATGATAAAATCTTTTTATTTCCTTCTTAACTTTACTAATGAGTGTAAAAGGAAAGCTTCTACTTATGTGCAGAAGGATCTTCCTTGCCTTCTGTAGAGAAAAAAATCTTTGCAATTTGCTACTCACCACATTTTATTACAGCAAACACATTAGTAAAATGAAAAGTACTATCTTTCTCTATTAAGCAAATTAAGGTTAAATTATTTATCAGTTAAGAAAATCAAAATTTAAAGAATGAATCTGTGTATGTACTCTACTAACTCCATCTAGCAAGATGATTGATACAAAAGTATGAAGTAGAGTAAGCTAGAATGCGTCAGAGATGTACTTCTGTCCCAGTGACAGCTAACTAACCCTCAACTATATCTTGCACAAATTTGAAGTCACATTTCCAACCTAAGCAAAATCTTGTAGATCTGAGTGATAAAATACTTCAAATCTCACCTCGATCCCTCCTTTCTCTTCAGTATAACAAATACATTGTATGGATAATTGATTGAAATTCTGGAAATATAACCCATGTTATTTCTCTTACGTGGAGACGAAATATCATTTGATTTGCATTTGACCTTTTGGAAGTGTCTAATAGTGATGAAAAGAGAAGTTACGGATGATGCAAAGCATTCTGTCACATACACATAAATAGCTACCTTCAGAAGGTATCAGTCTGAATTAAGGGTTCTCTTTATGTGTCAATGTTTTTAGTTTGAGGACTTTTATTTGAGTCTGATAACAGATTACTCTTGGGACCATCATGCTGTCTGCACTCCCTGAGGCCAGTCAAGTAAGAAAAGAACCATCAAAACAAGGCTGTGCAACTAATTGGTTCTTTGGTTCATTGGCTGAATGAAACAATTGTGGAAACAATCAGGTCAACATGAAATTAAATGTTTTTGTTTTCATTCTGAAACAAAAAAAATGGCAGTTTGAAATGTGTTAAATATTTTGATTTTTCCTGAAATAATTACTGTATACATAAGTTAGACCCTAAAATTTGTTATTTTGGTTAACAAGTAGTCCTTCTATGACCCTGATGCAGATATTTATTCCTCTCCCTTTTTATTGCAGTGGTAATATTAAGAATGTCATCACTGCTATAACTAGAGCTTTTCAAAATTATGAGTTTCAGCATTTCCATAAAATGTATTTTCTTTATATTTCTATTATTACAATATATTACAATACATTTGATGATGCAGTACTCTCATCATACCACTGTCATAGTAATGATGATCAAAATTATCTTCTCTTATAGAGCTTTTTTTTCCTTTATTCAAAAGCAACTCTGTTAATCATAATTTTGACAGTTTAATGCTTGGATTGCAGCATTAAAATGTAATTCATTAAAATTTGTTCCAGGCAGTGTGAGTCATGCAGTAAAATATTTATTACTGTTTTCAGCACTTCTGGCAGAAAACTGAATTTTTGAAAATAAAGAATTATCATATATACCTTATATATTGACAGTATCAACTTGTTTTAAAAAAAAAAAAAAGCTACAGGAATGTGTGATACACTCTGTAACATGGCAGTCTTGTTTCACCATTCTTCTTCTTCAACATCCAGATTTTGCCATAGTGTCTACCCACTCTTTCTATCCACTGAAGCGTACTGACCAATGTCTACAACCATATCACCAGTCAATGTTAAAATTCTTATTTCAGCCAAAGGGAAAACACACCAAGGCAGGAGTAATTCAGGAGGCTTTAGGAGTGTGTTGATGGCAATTTCCTACTAAAAAAGAAAAAAAAAAAAAAAAGAAAGAGAAGATAACAAGGAGACAGACTTTATTGGATTTCATACTTAACAGACTGTTTGGCTTGTGAAGGCAAAAGCTGCCTTGGCTGCAGTGGCCGTGACAGGAGTTCAGGATCCTACCTTAAGCCTCTTCAGTGATTTGCTTGAAAGAACCTCATGGGACACTGTCCTGGAGAAGAGAGGTCCAAGACAACTTATTAATATTCAAGGATCGCATCCTCCAAGCTCAAGACTTTGAACATCTGAATGAACAGGAAATCAAACAATGTCAGCAGGAGGCCTGCATGGATGAACAAGGATCTCCCAGTCAAACTCAAAAAGGAAGTGTACAAGAGGTAGAAAACCAGACAAGTGACTCAGGAGTAATACAGAGATATTGTCCAATTGTACAGGAGTGGGGTTAAGAAAGCCAAGCCTCATGTGGGAGTTAAATCTGTCAAGGAACATGAAGGGCAACAAGAAAGGATCACACAAATACATGAACAGTGAAAAGAAGGGAAAATGTGGGCCTGCTGCTGAATGGACAGGGGGACACAGAGATGAAGGACACAGAAAAGGGTGAGGTATACAATGCCTTCTTTGCCTCAGTCTTTACTAGTCAGGTCAGCCCTAAGCAATCTCTGGCTTCTGAGACTAGAAGGGAGTTTGGAGCAAGGAAGGCTTTGCCTTGGTGGAAAATTATCAGGTTAGAAAACATATAAACAAATGGGATACCGACAAGTGCACAGGACAAGATGGGATGACCATGAGTGCTGTGGGAACTGACTGATGTCATTGTGAGGCCACTCTTGATTGTCTTTGAAAAGTTATGGTCAATTGGGTGAGAAGTGGAAGAAAGCAAATGTCAGTCCCACCTTCAAGAAAGTGTAATAAGAGGTTCTGAGGAAGTACATGCAGGTCAATCTCATTTTGATTCCTGTAATAGGATTGAACAACATATTCTAGAAGCCATTTACAAATACATGAAAGACAAGAAGTTGTTTGGGAGTAGAGGACATGGATTTACAAAAGGTATATCACGCTCAAGCAATGTCATAGTCTTCTACAATGAGATGACCAGTTTGGTGGATGAGGGGAGTGCAGTGGATGTCATTTATCTTGATGCTGTTCCCATAGTATTCTCATAAACATGCTGATTAAGCACGGACTGGGAGGTAGACTGGGAGCTGGACAGGAAAGTGGACTGAAAACTACCTGAACATCTAGACCCAGAGGGCTGTGGTTGGGAGCAGCTGATCCAACTGGAGAATAGCTCCAGGCAGCATATCCCACGGTTTGATACAGAGTCTTACACTGTTTAATATCATCATCAATGGTCTGGGTGATGGAACAGAGCGAACCCTAAGCAAGTATGCTTATGGTACAAAACTGAGAGCACTAACGGGTGCACCAGAGGGTTATGCTGCCATTCATAGTGATATGGACAAGCTGGAGAAAAGGGCCAACAGGAATCTAATGCAGCTCAACAAAGGGAAGTGCAAAGTCCAGCACTTTGGGAGGAATAATATTCCACTGGATGCTGACAGGCTGTGAAGCACCTTTGCAAAGAAGGCCCTGCTGGTGCTGGTGGGTGCCAAACTGGCCATGAGCCAGCAATGCATGTTTATAGCAAAGAAAGCCTGCAGTCTCTGGGACCAGGCAATAGGTAGGCCACTGCCATCAAGTTAAGGGGGTTGATCCTCAACCTTGATGAGTCTGTATCTGGAGTGATGGGTCTGGCTCTGGACTCACCAGCAAAAAAGCAGCATGGGCAAACTGAAGTGAGTTCTGTGAAGGGCCATGAAGATGGTGAAAGGACTAGAGCATCTCTCATATGAGGAGAAGCTAAGAGAATGGGGATGTTTAGTCAAGAGAAGAGACGGTCAAGTGTTATCTTATCAATTTGTATAAATAACCAAGTGGAGCAGCAAACAAGACAGAGTCAGGCTCTTTTCAGTGGTGCACAGTGAGAAGACAAGAGGCAATGAGCACAAACTGAAACATGGGAAATTCCATCTGAACATAACAAAATACCTTCTCATCATGTGGGTGATCAAGTACCATATCAGGTTGCTGAGATAAGTTGTGGAGTCTCCGTCTAAGAAAAGAGACAGCTGGACACAGCCCTAGGCAACATGCTTTTGGTGACCCTGCTTTGAGCAGGGGCATTGGACTGGGTGATGACCATTTGTCTCTTCTGACCTCAATGACTGTGTGATTCTGTATACTTCTTCTGATTTGATGTCTCTTCCTATGAAGAAAATACAGACCTGTAAGTGATATAGATGTAATAGGCATTTTAAAGGCTCAAAGTTTATACTGTTTGACTGGAGGTTGATTCAATGCTCAATGCCTTTCCCTTCAAATCAATAATACAAAATGTGAAATTAATTCCAACACATTTTACTAACACAGGAAGCAGCAACTTGCTTTTAAATTTTGCAGAATTTTAACTAGCTTAGAATTACTTCCAACAAAGACTGAATCAGTGTGAGCTGCTTCCTACTTTTCCTCCTGTGTGCAATTCCAACTCCAGCTGCATGTGCCTTCTCTGTTTTTCATGCTATAGTACTGGTTCTTCTTTATTCTTTAGTAAACTGATTCAAAATCCCAAACTGAAAGAAATTTAATCCAGAAAAAAAAATAATATTGTTTTATCTCAAGAAACAGAAATGAATGTCTTCCACATGAAAGACAAGTCTTTACACTATTATATTGTATTTATAGGGCACTGACGCTAAGCAGCCCAGAGCTGATGTGTTCTATGAATACAGAACATTCTGCTCTAAGGAGCTTGAAATTTTGAGTCCTCTCCAGGATTAGCAAGGATGTAGGGAACAATGAACTCCCCATTGGCTGCTTATGAAATGTCTCAATTCCATTGCGTCTTCAGAAATTTATACAACCCTTAATCCTGTAAGTCTGTTAGAGTCTCTAATATCTGACATCACTGTCTTCTAGTCAAGTCTTACTCTCAAAAATTGTCAGTGTTCCTTGCCACTTGGTCTGCCTCAGTCTTCTAAACTGAATTAATAAAATGAAGTGTTTTCGAGAGTGTGTGCTGTTCTTTTGGTGGTAATTCAAGGATTTTTCTCTGGATAAATTTTTACTCACTTGCAGATTTGGTAATCTATCTTCACAAAAATTAGAAGACTGTCTAGATAAAGTGAACACCAGTTTTATTTTATCTTAAAATATTTTTTCTTGATATACATGGATTTTAAAAGACAGTAAAACGTCAGTTCTAGTGATCCATTTAAATTTATGACACTGCAGAGAATTATTTGTCAGAGGGAAACGGAGGAATACTGTTATTGCTTTTTGCATGGAGTGACTCTTGCTCTGTGAAACATCATTTCACCTCAAGAGATAAATCAACTGGGCTATGCTCTTGTGGACATCCTTCTCTTTCAAACAATATACTACTAGGTTATTTTAGTAGTGACGCATCCCCTCTGATGCATTGCCTGTTTTCACATAATTCATGATCTAAACATTCTCTCAAAACTGAAACTGGTTTTGATTTTGGAGACACAAAGAAATATTGATATTATAAATGTACTTCTTGTTTTCAATCCAAACCAAATGTAGGAACACTGAGGAAACAGAAAAATCTTGTCATTACTGATATTATTCTTTGTGTGCGTGTGCTCAGAGATGCAGAATTTGGGTGAAAACTGTTATATACTATTCAAAGACATAAAAATTGATGTTTTCTTAGTGAACTTCTGATCTAAATTTAAAAGAAGTAAATAATTGTTGATAAAATCATAAAATTACGTACAATGGGTAATCTGGTGGGGGAGTAGAATAGGAAGATCATGGGGTAGAAGATAATACAATTTTATGTAGCAGTTTGGGCTCTTGTCTTCTACCTGAGCTTTACATGTGAGGCTTTATAGGGCAATCCACCTCTTGGCCACAAAGTCACACTCCTGCCTTCCCTGCCTAATGAAGTATATCAAATCTAAGAAGAAGACAGTGTAAAATCAAGACGTGCTCTAAGAATCTGAGTGTATTAGCCTTGATAGAGAGATAGATCTGTGTATTTATGAGTGCTGTTGCAAAGATGTGACTTGCCTTTTCAGACATTTGATCGTTTTTAATGTCATTCAGCAACTTCACATTGTTTGGTAGACTAGAAGTCTGCTAATTAAACTTTAAGAAAGCACTATGCCTCCAATGATGAAGGTTTTCAGATTTACAGAGGAAAATAATTATATAACATATGCAAATACATTGTTACATGAGATGTACTGCAGTTATCTAATTTGATATTCTTTCTTTCACTATTCACTTTATTTTTAAATTTCCAACAGATACCTTTCCAGTATATAACTTTCTCTTCGTATCTAAATAATTAAGCAGAAATTTATGAAAGGATCTGAATCACTTTAAGCTTATTTAACTGTCTTCTCAGTTAATATGGTATCAGTTAATATGGTAAAGAATATCTACAATAATTTATCGTATATCAAGGTATTGTAATGAAAGTCAAGAGAGACCCTTAACTACTGCAGAATTGAAATTGTATTACAATATCAAGAAAATGATAAGACCAATGTTTTTGTATTGAAAAGATGAGTGCACACACGATTTGTTTTTGTGTTTGTAGCAGAAGAGGAGTGATAAGTTGATGCGGAAATAAGTGTGACTATGAAAGCTACAGGAATAAATGTTTGAAAAAGTCTGCTGTTTCAAACAGAAGGCCTTTCCTAGATATGTGATATTTTTAAGTGAAGGACCATTATTTCAGAATATTTCTTTCTTCTGGTCTCTCCTAAGACTGTTTTTTGACCTTTAGAAGACAATATGAAGCTTCCTTGTCATCTTTCCCATTAGGTATCACCGGCTGATCTAGACTTCAGTGGAAAGTGAATGGGAAGAAACTTTTTTTTTTCCAAGGTAGAGGGGAAAATGCAGTAATTACTTTATATAATTGAATTAATTTTTATTTCTGTAAATCTTTTCATGAAATGTAAATTAATGCAGAATTTTAGATTCAGTATGTGCCCATTGAATTCAAACGTGTTATAAAAATTCTTGCAGTGAGACTCATTTACAGATCTCAGTTCAGTCATTTCTAACTGTTCATTTAATAGAATGTGTTATACATATTGCTGTCAAATATAATGGCACTAACACTGAGCACAGATTATAGCTCTACTGGGTAATGTCTGATAGTACAAGAAAGAAAATGAGGAGATGCATTCCAGCCAATTCTGCATGGTTGAAATTAAAGTAAATAATGCTACTGATTTTACAAGCAAGATGATTAGATTCAGGTGTATGATGGTCCTACAGCTAGAAAAATAGGATGTTCTAACGTGAACAAGGCAAGTCTGAACTGCATAGTATGTATTAGGTTGCAGCAATTACCCAGATAGACAAGTCACACAGTAGCTTTAGACTGTGGCTATGCTCTTGAATAGACATAAAAATTTCCCTCTTGATCTTTTATCACTAGAAGTTACCTGAAAACTAGGTAATTAGTTTTTGATCAAATGCGTTATAAGGCAAGGATAAATTAGGGGCTATGTGTATATAAATGTATGTGCATGCTTGTAAAATATCTTCTATAGTTTCTTATCAGTCAATGAAGAAATTGTCTTCTAATAACAGTAATTTTTTAACAGTAATTTTTCTGTTAGATTTATGATAAAATTGCTGTTACATTCCAATTCAAAAATTACAAGAGAACAGGCATTGCTTTCAGTAATTTAGAAACAGCTTGGTGGAGGATTAACTTATCATGTGCTTCTTGTTTTCTACTTATATAAGAATTAAGTTAAGGCTATTGCAGACATTGCAGTGCTTAGCTGACTTTTACAATTTGTTAATTAAAAATGAATATAAGCAATAGAAAGTAAATAAAAGTCTGTGAGATATATCTAGACTCTCTGGAAAAGAAAAACTGTGTGAGGAAAATACTTGTTCCTAGTATACAACCTGTTTTATGTGTTACAAGGGTTTAGCACCGTAATAAATGTCTAGGAGAAGCAAAGAGAGGACTCTTGGAAGTTCATCATTGGTGCTGCTCATGCTTAAAATAAGGCATCTCAATTACTCAATCGTGAGGGTGCATTTATGAAGATTCTCTTATAAAATTTCTGCATAATGTAAAAAATGCCTTATCATATAGTATCATCATTTTTCCTGTTTCATATGTGTTTATTGAGAAGATTGTTGGCATTGGAACAATACTATTGCTATCTCCTAACCTAAATACTATGACTCTGTTTAGAAGCTTCTGTAACAGAATGTTTCTTTAAAAACTAAAAGCCTTTAAGAATTCATATAAAACCTGAGATTGCTTTTTCAGAGACTGAATAAAAGAATATTGGACAGCTAGTCATCTAATTTATTTATTGTATTCACTAATGTTGCTACTGTTTCTGAAAATAACAGTATCTTTTTTGCTCCCAGTATATCAAAGGTAAATTTTTCATATTTTCTTAAAGAGCAATACCATCTAATTCAAAATTTCAAGCCTTCCCCTGTAAAATGACATCTCTTCTTATTATGCTCTTGGGGGCACAAAGAAAAATGAAATCAATCCTTCTAGTTTATTATGCAGTAAATAGGACTAGGGGATAAAAAAGGTTTTGCTTAGTTGTAGAGCTCTACAGTACAGCTTTCTCTATATTTCTGGGGTTTTACATTATTTCTAAGTGCTCTTGATGACTATTTTCATATTGGCATATGGAGAATGATTTACATAATTCAAATATATTTTCCCAAGGAAAATGAAAAGAAAGTAGATTAGGTAAAATATTGAAAGAGTGATGATAACTTGTACAGTGAGCTAAGAATATTAAAGAGCAACTGAAGGTTTCATGTGGAGGAACCCATATCATCTTTTCCTGAAGGAATTTTGCTTTGGAAAAATAAAGTGATATTCTTGCATTTTTTGGGGCTATAGCTAAATAGGTCAGTTTTAACTCAGTGTCTCATTCTATGACTTTGGGCAGAAGGGAGCACATGCACAGCATACATGATTTCTTTGCAATAGAAATACCAATACCTTATTTTCTGAATTCTTCTATTTATCTGTTTGTTCAGAAACCCCTGCTTTTATTTAGACGAAATAACACATTATTAACCAACTGTCCTTTCAGGTTTTATTCTCAGTTTAAAAACCAGCAACGGAATGGAATTGCCTTTGCAAATGATTTTATGTCAATCCTCTAAGAGTACATTTCATACAGTCTCATAAAATTAAGCCAAAAATAATTGGTAATGTATACTAGTAGCATAAATTGTAACAGAGGCAGACAACCATATAGGTGACAATTATTACTTTAACAAATACGTGCTAGAACACAACATTGTCTAAAAGCAAATCAGTGTGAAGCAAACAAGTTTATTAAGAATAACTTTTAAACTACTGTTTAAGTTGTGCAAGAACAAAGTACTGCAGGCCAGAAAATCCATTGTGTGGAGCGATGTCATCATTCTTTATATACAGAATGTCTGTAAATCTAACGTGACATTCACTACTGGGGTGGGGGATACACATGCATATGCATGGCACCTTCCCAATTCCTTGCCTGGAGACTCATCCTACCACTTCAATAAAATCCTACTGAGTTCTGATAGGGCATTTGGACAACTTCATGATGCCTGAGGTCAGGCTTTGAAGTTTATAGTGATGGCTTCAGATGATGTTCTCTCTGGGAAGACATTCTTTCGGTTCAAAAATCTGAATTCCCTTTTGAGTATTGCACTGCTTACCAGTTTTTCTTTCTCTTTCCTTCTAGTGATCTCCTACACTCAGTCTAATCAAATTTTCCAGTAGGATTGCCAAGTAGAGGGCCTGATGGATGAAAATCATTGGTCCCCAGAAAGGCTCAGCCTTACCGTCAGAATTCTACAGCTTACGGTAGGTACTGCCTAGTAACAGTGAGACCTCCAGGTACACTATGTGACTACATCTATCCATTAGAGATTGTATATGTCATATCTGTCATACAGTAGACATATAGAAGTTGTATTACACATTAAGCTTCAGAACCATCTGTAAAACACACTCATCTCCTCGATCCCTTGATTCTGACACTTAGAATGGTTGTTAAGCCTTACTTTGAACCTCTACCAATTTATGTACTTTTGTACCCACCTAAGGAAGCGTTGTTCTCGCCTTAAGTAATTTTTAGCAAGAAAGGAGGTTAGATACTTATGAAGGTTTCTAAATTCTATCTAAAACAAGAGAGTATTTTTTTCCCCAAACAGTATAATGTAGTCCTTAAGGTTAATTTATGTGCCTGTACTCCTGGTCCTGAAGAGTGTCAGACTCAGGGTTTTGATATTTAAAAACAAGAATATAAACTACTCCTTGCAAAGGCTCTTTAATTGATTATTGGGTTTTGATGAGACAGGAGAACTTCCTCATCTCAGGGTATGGCTTATGAAACCACTTTTACACTATTTCAGTGGCCTCTCATCTGCTTAACAGTCCCTTGAAATTCTGACTACAGTTACAGGGAACAAAACCATTGAAAAGTTTGGCTACACTGCACAAAGGCATTCAGAGATAATATATATTTCAGTAAGCTTGTTCTCTGTTCTTTTTTTTTTTTTTTTTTTTTTACATCAAGGTCTTTGGGATCTACATTCAGAAAATCATGAATGCTATGGGGTTACTGCTTGGGGTAGCTTACCATGAAACGTGTGTATCACTTGAATACAGAAAGATTTCTTCAGTATCTATAGGTCTTTCAGGTCTATACACCCATACAGAAAAAATTCTGCCCTTTTTTGGTTTTCACGGAATTCTTAAACTACGTGGCAGCACAACAGTTCTCTGGCTGAGTCAGGTCTGAGAGTGCATGTGTATGTTCTGCCCTACATAGCTCTATAAAACACAAGAAAGGAGGTTTAAAAGTGTAAAAATTCTCTAGTCCTGAATGCCTAGTTATATATATATATACTCATTGTGAGAATGTACATCTGGGTGATATGTTAAATACAATATACCGGTTGATTAGCTGTTTTTCATTTTTATTTCAAGATAGTTTAGTCCGTAGTCTGTGTACTTTAGTCTAAAATGTTGAAGTACATCCTAGACATTGGCCTTGGACTAAGATAGTTCCTGCTTTCTGTCATAGCTCAAAGGGTCAACTGCACATCAATCACTTCAGATTTTTGTCTGAAAAAATGACACAAAATTAAATCTCTATAGAAGATAAATAAAACAACAACAGCAACAACAAAAAAATCTGTCTTCCTGGCAGATAAAAATCACTCATTTTTCTTTTATTTTGAAGGTATGATGCCTAATAGGGTTAACTTGTCTTACTAGATACATTCTTAGAGGCATTCAAAACAAAGATTTTAATCATACTTGTCATATCAGAGTTCCTTTCTGGCAATACATTTCTGATATATGGTGAGGAGACACCCAACATCTTACAGAGGCACAGTGTTTTTATTCACATAAATAGTGTCTAGATAGTTCAATATTTGGTACAGGGAGATCCTTCTAAGAATTTGCTTTTTATTCAGTTTTAGATCCAATGTAAACAGGAAAACAGAACTTGGGGTGAAGGACCAGAAAACCAAACCTTTCTTTTCCATGCTTAATGCTTCAACTGAAAGCTTGAAGAATTTGCTATACGTTTGACTTCTGGGTATTTGATTCTTGTTTTCTTGCCTGTGCAGCAGCCCTACGTCCAAAATGATTGTGGTTGGTGCTTCCAGCTCTGACTGTGTTATAATCCAGAGAATAATGCACTGGGCAGGTGGGTAAGGTGAGCTGAATTCTTCTCAGATTTGGGAAGGAAATGATCCCTGAATGCTCACTTCCTAGATGTGTTCTCCATCTTAGTGCCTCTTATTACACAAATGTGGACACTGTGGCCATCAACATTTTAAAAAGACTGATAACTGCCCAACTAGGTATCAGTCCATAGTAGAGGACCCAGTGCTCTGAATTCAGAATAGTTGTGCCTTGATAACAACCTTTTGTCAGGTGTCTAAATTCAGGAAGGAAAACTTCCTCCTCCATCAATATGTCTGACTGACAGGCTTGAGGAGGCTCAGTGCCTAAAATTCAGGGACATTTTTTGGAGACATCCAGGTTCACTAGACACAATAACAGCTGTGCTCTTAAGGGAGGTGCCTGAACTACCCATCCAAATCTAAGGAGGGTGAGCAAAATAGATGCTCTGGTTCTTGACATGTGCCTCCATGACACAGTGAGAACATTTGGCAGTAGACTACTTATTTTGCAGTGAATATATAATTCCTCCCGCTGCAGCCAAATACTACAAAGGGCAGGACTTCAAACTAGAGTCTCTTCTGCAGTCTCAGTATCCCTCACCTTTGTTAATAAAAAGCCAGGTCTTCACGACCAGAGAATAAAAACACTTAGGCTCAGTTGCCTTGTGTGCAAGTGTTCACAGACCCCCCTTGTGCCCACCTTCCACATCCAGCCAAAACGTTTGTTCAAGAATAACCCATAAGCTTTTCCTAAGTACATCATTTAAATATTTATTGTAGTGATACTCAGCATTTACATAACTATTATATGCATTATACAACACTTCAGTAAGAATGACCTGTGGGGTCAGCATTTCTTGACAGTTAATGACTATCCAGAGGAGTTTGCTCCTAAAGCAAGGTAGTCATTAACTGTGAGAAAATATTAATCCCAGAGGCCATTATTTATAAACCATGCAAAATTAAGAATATATAAAGTACCATTTTCCTAAATCTGCTGCATCTCATGCTCTCTATGTGATGCTGTTTAAGTAATTTTCTAGTAGTTAATGACTGATATTGCAACAATAGGAAATCATGGCTTCATTTTTAACATGCCATTACCCTTATAATAAACTTTGAAGTTCATCATCCTTCCTCCTTTCAACAGAATCTTTGTCAGTTACTGATTGAAAAGCCCAAATAATTGGCATTTGAGGTGCCATCTCAAGATTGCATTTTTAGTTTCTTTGTTAAAGTTAAGATAGGTGAATAAGTAAGGCTTGTTTTTAACTTCTCTTTTTTCAAAAGCTTGCTTAAAAAAAGAGATACAGTTTCCATGTAGCTTAGCTTTGTTTAGTTCCATATCACACAACTCTAGCTCCAACTCAGTCTGTGCAAACTGTTTTGTCCAAATAAATTTGGTATCACTTATGTAATACTTTAGCTTTTTTTTTTCTTTTTTTTCCGAAAGTTTTGTAATTTGATACTTAAGTAGTGCATTGTTCTCATGGCAATTCCTTAAGGATGAATTTCAGTTTATGTATTGGAGGGTACTAAATAAAAATATAGTGTAGCTGTGTGACTACTTGTGTTCTTTAATATCTTTATTTTTTCATTAGAAATATTTTAAATGTTTCAGATTTCCTTAAACTATGCATTATAAATTTTACATATTAATCAGATATGTTCTAAATTTTGTCCTGCACGAAGTTAACTACACTCAGACAAAGCCATGGTACAGACAACTTTAGTATATTTCATTACTGAAGTAGCATTTTTGCTATCCAAATTTTGACTTTTCTTGAACAGTATTCTTAGAACTGTATCTAACTCTGAAGATTTTGTTACACAGAAGCTTCAGGGATTTACACTTCATAGGCTGATACAAAGATACAAATTTCTTCAGTAATTGATGGAACGTCTCTGTCTAGATCTTTTAGTAACTGAAGATACTGTTATTTATTATTCTGAGGAATGTTTTGAAGATGGAAATCTGTCAATATAGATCTCCAAATATTCTCAGTGCATTATTCAGTTATTTTTGTAAATTGCCTACAGTCTTGTGCTAAGTATTCCAATACAACCATATGGTAAAATGAGTCCAAATTCATTTCAGTACACTGCAGCAGTCAACACACTTCACTATACCTTTTTTAATAGATCTGTTCCATTTCATTCCTCATATTCAGTGATTTATTTGATGTGTATATTTGCAGATTATTACTGAGTAAAAAAAAAATATAGATAATTAAAAATAATCCGTTGCATAGTGACAGGAAGATGGATTTTACTAATTCTCAACATTCTTGCAGTCATGTGCTTTTGTTATCCAAGAAAATGTACTTCCCTTTTGAAAATCTGAATTGAAATATGTTAACATTCCTGGGAGAAAAATTAGGATGGCTAGCACTGAAACACCTATTACAAGAAAAAAAAAAAAAAAAAAAAATCACCATCTTAACATTAATATCTTTATATGTGTGCAGGATGTATCATAATGGGGAGCTGCTCTGAGCATGAGATAAAATGGAACAAAGTTGAATAGGTCATGACAGCAATTAAATTTAAAATTAAGTCACGCAAGAAAAAAGATAATAAAATGAAATCTGATTCAGAGAGGAATTATAGCCAGGTGATTTCACAATTTCAGGATTTTGAAAATATGGTAAAGGAGCTTAATGATGAAAGTAGTTAGCTCCTTTTTCAGAAGCATGGTACATGAATGGAATAAAAAGGACCAGGAAAACCAGAAACCTAATATCCTCAGACATTAGCTGGAGTACCTGCTGAAGGTATATAATGGTCTTTGGTATTTAAATACTATTTTAATGAAGTTGAAGAATACATTAAAATCATGTAACAAGGTAACAAGGTATGAGACTCAAAAATTAACTTAAAAAAAAGTATTTTCAGGTTTAATAGGTTGAAGTTGTTAGCAAAACTATTTAGGTGAGTTTTTTAGACCAAGAAGCTCTAGAGCATCTATGTTTTTGCTTTAATTTGTTATGAAGGATTACCCTTTGAGCATGCTTGTGTATGGAGAGAAAGCCCTGCTACTGTATATATATTACATCCATTAAAATATAATGGATATCTATTCATGACTTAAAAGCAAGAATAAATTACTTGTTGAAAACATGTCTTAATGAACACAATGTAAAGTAAAATTTAATGACCTGTTGGAGAAAGATTAAGATCATGCAATTTAATAACACTTTCTGGCTACTAGTGAGTGAAGTTACTGAAATCTTGAAATCAAAACCCTCTTTTTCTATAGCTAGGTTATTATATCTCATATTCTTTCTATCGGTGCTAAAAATTCAGGGGAATTACTGTTTGCTTATTGACTGTCTGTAGAGGCAGTGTATTAAGATGTAGAATACTTCATATAAAAATCAACTTACATGCAGATAAGTAATCGTGAAAACACCCCTGAAGATCCAACCAATTTGCTTTTCCTTAAGGTAGGTCCTTTCCCAATGTGATTTTTTTTTTTTTTTTTAAGTTTATCATGACTGTCAGGAGTTCTTATTGCAGTGTTTATTTGAAAACATTTTGAAAGTGATTCTGTCCTGCAGATTAGCTAGACACTTCAAGCTGTGGGTTGCAGTCCATTGAATGAAAACTACAGATATTGAAAGTTGTTGTTTTGTGCAGGAATGGAACCAGAGGGACCCCTAGAAAACAAACAAACACACACACAAACAATCAAACAAAAACACCAGAAAAAAAAGAGAAAGAAATAATCTTATTAAATAAATCTAAGTTCCAGAAAATGTTGCAAGTGAATATTACTAGCCGAATTCTGCTTACCAAATAGACTGGAGGAAGGTTTGCTCACAAAGGATTTCAAAACAGGTGCAAAGCAGATTAGTCCTGAACTGAAAATTCAGAATAAACTGATGTTTGCTTCATTAAGCACTTACCATATTGAAACTCGAAGAGTACACTAATAACAGAGGTAACATATGCTGGTACAGACAAGGAAAGGCCAGATGTGAAGGAATGCATTTTGGCTTACTGGTGTCTCGTTTTCAACAGGACCATCCATTTAACAGTCATGTTAAACTGCAGTGCTGTTCTGTCTCTCAGCAACCTGTTAATTCAATCAGAACACATGGATTTTTCATCAGTCTTTAATTTGCTTAATTTTGGTGAGGTGTTGTTTCAGAAATTTTCCCATCTTTCAGCCCTGTGGCTAGAGCATTGTTGCCTTGTGCTATTCTTTCCTGCCATTTCCATTTCAATATAGATTTTATAGTTCATTACCTGTCAATCAGTTTTAAATCGTGCAGTGTTCATTTTATCATGTTCTATAAAAGCTGCATACTTTTTCCAATGTTTTACATTTATTTCAGCTTGAGCGCTATTTATTTCTTTAAGTGCTGCAGCTATGCATAGCTATATTCATTTTAATGTGTATTTATTTTAGCAAATGCAATATTTTGTTTCATATTTCATCTATTTGGCATGTTTATTCAAGCAAGTTCTGACTCAACAGCACTCTGAAACATTCTTATCTGTAACAAACTATTTTTTCCATAATGTCTCTATTTGTCATAGAGCTTGAAGGGTTACATTTTCAGTCTTCGTCATAGTTGCCCTAAACAAAACCAGCAAATTTACACAAAAATAAATACTGTATAAGAAGTTTCTGCTTTCGGCTCTTCTCAACATGTGGGGCATGTCTTACCTCAAAAAAAAAAAAAAAGAACCTCTGCACTTCCCTGACCAGATTAAGTGAGTTCAGGTATTTAGTAGAAGATTCCTTTGATGGCGTTTTCTGCTCTCATTAGTCTACTCACTTTGGTCTCCACAGTGTATGCCATTATGTGGTGGAGTGTTACAGGGAAATTGTGTAGAGACAAAAAGGCTTCTTACCTCTACTGACACAATGAAAACCTAAAGAAGTTGAAAGGTTTCCTGTTTGTTATTTGTATTGGTAGTAACTCTCTAAATTCTGTGAGAGTTTTAAAAGATGAGATTGTGGACAATGCAAATAATACTCAAATTAGAAGAATAATGACATTATTTTGAATTAGTACATGTCAGTAACTATTGTCAATAGTAAAGGACACTTATTCAGTCTGTGTCAACTAGACTGCTTAGTGACCAGCAGCGTGACCTGAAAATGTTGTATACTTTATGGTAATGACAAGTTATTGTTTTATTTCTGTCCTAGGTCCAGCATGCCACCACAGTTGTCCAGTGGTAGAGTTAATATATTTTAAAACTTGTTGCCTTACTTTTCTGGAATCATCTTGAGGCTATATAGCAAGGACAAAAGTGATTGTGAATGCCTGTGGAAGGGGATGGCATGGATGATTTCTGGGGAAGTTAGAAGTCCAGATCAGCTGCTGAGGGATGTGTCAGTTCTTCTCCACTCAATTACACAGACTAGGCGAAAATGCAATCTGGAATATATACTTCTAATGAACAGCCATTCAGAAGCAGGATTGACTGTTGCTACCTTCATAATATATTGCAGTATAACAACTATTAAAACAATGATTTTAATATTGTTGCTTGCATTACTGAGTTAGTATAGCTGTATTTCCTTACTTTATATGCATACAATAGTACTAAACAAAAGTCTTCAGCCTTGGCAAAGTACATTAGTACATTAATGATATTTTTAATATTAATTAGTCATACTACTTTTTTTTTTTTTTAAGAATAATTTTGTAGTGAATCTGTATTTTTCTTTTTTGATTTTTCCATTCACTGTTGCTACAGTGCATGTCTCATTGTCCAGTTCTGGAAAATGTCATACCTATCCTAATTGTCAAAATGTAGACTCTGATTGAAGGTATTTATGAAGCACTTGTTCAACATCAAGCATAAGAAGACTTACAGAATGCCGTTCACTATTTGTAAACTGAGTGCTTATAATTTTTGTTGGACCGTGTCTATAATGCATGACCACTCTTTAAGAAATTAAATAACTAAACAGCTTCTAATTCAACAGGATTATATGAATGCTAAGGGTTTGTACTAACATTTTCTCTGCTTCAAGGAGTTTGTACAGGCTGCTAATGCTGTCAAATTTGTTTTCTCATTATAGGAAAAGGAAAAAACCACTACTGGTGAACAGAAGAGATAAATGAAGGCTTTTACATTAGCGGGAAGTGCCATGCAGTGGGAAGGTCTCCAGACTGAAACAGCTGGTATGGAAAATGAAGTATTCTACACTATGCACATTTAAAAGGGTTAGCATTCAGTCCTGCAGACTGAACAGCTGTAGTGGTTGTAGAACATTGAGGTTGATTTCAGTGGTGCATCTCCGAGTTTATTTTCATATAGAAGGAATCAAGCTTATGCATCCCAAGATCATTTCCAGTGAGAAGTATATTATGTTAAGTGGAAACAACTCAGAAATTTTTTTGAAAGCCTGCTGTTGATCTGAAGTGTAGACTCAATCAAAGTGCAGCCATTGAAACCATCCTACTCTGCAGAAATAAGGGAAAATGAATATACTGCTGTGTTTCCTGTTCCACCATGCAGTGAGAGAAAGATGGCATGATATCTAATTCTGATTACAGTTATTAATAGAGAGAAGCACATAATACAAAAGGGAAATGTCACCTCTTAAGCTTGTTTCAATTAATAGTGAGGAATAAAAGTACAAATGAAAATTCAGAAACTATAATAATGTGTTGTAATCTGAAAAGCTACTAGCTGAAAATGTGAGTGAACTTAGTCTATAAATTTATTCCCATGCAGAATACCTAGAAGATATAAATCATACACCAAAATCAACCCAAGAAATTTTGAGAAATCTGTTTTAGTGAATTCCTTGTCCAAATATAAAAGATTGCATATTGTTTTAGAGATAAGAGGGAAGTATTAATATATTTTTGGAGATGCTAGCTTTTTAAAGAAGATTTTTCTAACTTCTATAACAACATAGATTGTAGTATTACTGTATTTCTTACTGTTGGAAATGAATTCTAAGAGGTGCAGAGCACCAAAACAGTATTTTGGATAGGGCTAGGAAGAATGGAGTTTTTCATACCAGCATAAATACATAGCTTAAGTACAATCAATTATATTTTAGAATAGTTTTCAAAAATAAAAAAAAGGGACGGAAGATTCAGACTGTAAAAAATATGTTTGATTAATGTGTCAAAAACTAAAGAGACAACTGTTATGCAAAAAGTGAAAGGGGAAGAAAGGTTTCTCTTTACTTGCTGCTATGCAACATTCTAGATTTTCACTGTCATCAGAGTATACTACAAATATGTTGACTGTTTTTCTGAATGAAAATATCTTTCATTTTCCCTGATTCTGGATCAGCAATCACTATTGTTGTTGATAAATAATGCATGTTACTATTGCAGGTTCTTTTCAGTTTAATATGAAAAAATTAAGAGTGCTTGTGATCCCGTCTTATTTAAAAATTTGTCTGTACGTTAACACTACTTTGGATATCACAACTAGGACCATAACAGTGAGAGTTGTCCCGAAAAAACCCTCATGGTTGTAGTCTCAGATATCTCTAAAGAACAGCAGTTACAAGAGCAAGAGTTCTTCTTAGTGTATATACTTATATGAACTACATTCAACAATTATTTTATGGCCATCTAGAGATCTTTGAGTTTGTTCTAGTCTTAATTCAAGATAATCATATACATGTTCACACAGGCCCTATTTCTTTTACACATTAAATCTCTTCCAGGTGGACAGTGAAAACACAGTGGCATCACCATGCCCTGAGCTACCTACAGACCTATCTTTGCATAAAATATATTGGAGACAAGGCTGGTGGAATAATGACAGTATTTTGATGCTACGCTGAAGAGCTATGCATTATTGTTGCCTCCCTTAGTCATTATCGAATTTCTCATCTCAGCTTCTTTTCTGGGACTGAATGTCAAATTTACATTAAACAGCCCAGTTTATAATTTCTGGTTAGTGAATTTTGGATGTCATAGCCAAGGATTCTACTATCTTTTTTTTTTGAAGGTACCACCTTTCAAGTCACCCTGATCTTGCTCTTTTCCAGAGGTCTTTCTTATGAAAAAAAGGAAATTTAATTTGTCTCAGAGTTAACTGCTGGTTGGCTTTGAGTTAGAGAATATCTGCTCCCTAGGGAAGAACAGCCTTATAAATAGTAGAAGAAATTCTAGATCTGCCTACTAAATTAAATAGTCACATTTATGTATTGGTTCTCTCATAAGTCATGTTTCCCAACTTCAGCAATTTTTCCAGTTCTTAGCTATGTCTCAAAACTAAAGATTTGTGGCCTGTAATTTTCTTCAGTCACAGCCAATTTAGCAGCCATCATGGCTTTTTGTCCTTAGGTAGAAGATTAATCAGTATTCTCACTTCCCAGGAGAAATTTTTGAAGGATCTAATAGGCTTTACCTACAGCTAAAGACCTGCTTTCCAGTGCAATATTGATAGGCTATTTCAGTTCAAAAATGCAGGCTCTACAAGACCTAAATGATACAATCTCTTCCTCATTTATCTTTCAAAAGCCTTTCCAGTGGCTATCATTTGTACAGGAAGGCTTAGCTGAGATATAGGGTCTTATGGCTGATTCCTCTTGTGTCATTTCCTTATGGAAAAAATAACCCTTAGCAGGCTTTCCAGGGTTTTACCAAAAGAGTTTTCTGACTGTCACATCACTCCTAAGCCCCATGCTTCCTCAGTAAATGCAACTCTCTACACATCAGAGTACAAATACCCATTGTCCTTTTACACTGACAGAGGATACTTTAGGAGCTCTCTCCGCATCCTTGTGTCTTAGGGAGTGTCAGTGTCCTCACACTGCCCTGGTGGCAGAAGATACAGAGAAGGCACAATTACTGAATGCCTTCTTTGTCTACTCTGCCGGAGGCTGTCCTGGGGAGCCCTGTACCCCTGAGACCCCAGACGAAGCCAGGTCAATGGAGGAGTTTGCTTTAGTCAATGAGGACTGGGTTAGGGAGCAATTAAATAGTCTGGACATCCATAAATCCATGGGTCCAGATGGAATGCATCCGTGGGTGCTGAGGGAGCTGGCTGAAGTCATTGCTAGACCACTCTCCATCATCTTTGCCAAGTCTTGGGAAGCCAGAGAAGCGCCCGAGGAAAGCAAATGTCACTCCAGTCTTCAAAAAGGGCAAGAAGGAGGACCCGGGTAATTATAGACCGGTCAGCCTTACCTCTGTCCCTGGGAAAGTAATGGAACAACTTATCCTTGGTGCCATCTCAAGGCATATCAGGGATAAGAGGGTTATTAGGGGCAGTCAGCACGGCTTTATCAAGGGTAAGTCATGCTTGACCAACCTCATAGCCTTTTATGAGAATGTAACAAGGTGGGTGGATGATGGCAGAGCCGTGGATGTGGTCTACCTTGACTTCAGTAAAGCCTTTGACACAGTCTCCCACAGCCTTCTCACAGCTAAATTGAGGAGGTGTGGTCTAGACAATAGAGTAGTGAGATGGGTTGCAAACTGGCTTAAGGAGAGAAGCCAGAGCATCATAGTCAATGGTGCAGAGTCTAGTTGGAGGCCTGTATCTAGTGGAGTGCCTCAGGGGTCAGTACTGGGGCCAATATTATTCAATATATTCATTAACGATTTAGACGAGGGAATTACGAGTGTACTATCAGCAAGTTTGCTGATGACACCAAGCTGGGAAGAGTGGCTGACACGCCAGAAGGCTGTGCTGCCATCCAGAGGGACCTGGACAGGCTGGAGAGTTGGGCAGGGAACAACCTGATGAAATTTAACAAGGGAAAGTGTAGAGTCCTGCATCTGGGCAGGAACAACCCCAGGTTCCAGTATAGGTTGGGAAATTACATATTAGAGAGCAGTGTAAGGGAAAGGGACCTGGGGGTCCTGGTGGACAGCAGGATGACCATGAGCCAGCACTGTGCCCTTGTGGCCAGGAAGGCCAATGGCATCCTGGGGTGTATTAGAAGGGGGGTGTTTAGTAGATCGAGAGAGGTCCTCCTTCCCCTCTACTCTGCCCTTGTGAGACCCCATCTGGAGTATTGTGTCCAGTTCTGGGCCCCTCAGTTCAAGAAGGACAAGGAACTGCTGGAGAGAGTCCAGCGTAGGGCAACAAAGATGATTAAGAGAGTGGAGCACCTCCCTTATGAAGAAAGGCTGAGGGAGCTGGGTTTCTTTAGTTTGGAGGAGACTGAGGGATGACCTTATTAATGTCTATAAGTATACAAAGGGTGAGTGCCATGAGGATGGAGCCAGGCTCTTCTCAGTGGCAAACAATGATAGGACAAGGGGTAATGGGATCAAGCTGGAACACAAGAGGTTCCACTTAAATTTGAGAAAAAACTTCTCAGTGAGGGTGACAGAGCACTGGAACAGGCTGCCCAGGGGAGTTGTGGAGTCTCCTTCCCTGACAACATTCAAAGCCCGCCTGGACATGTTCCTGTGCGACCTCACCTAGGCGTTCGTGCTCCAGCAGGGGGATTGGACTAGATGATCTTTCGAGGTCCCTTCCAATCCCAAACATACTGTGATACTGTGATACAAATAATACCATTCTGGTTATCATAATGTGTCAACAAATGCTATCAAACTGCTGGCAGAGAAACTACCTTAGTTACAAAGGCTTGTTTGACCATTTTAAGCAGGGACAGTGGCTTCTCTGTGGAACATTTCACACTTGACATTTGCAGAGATACCACCTGGAGCTCCGTTCATACTTCTACTAAGCATTATGCACTTGCTGAAGCATCCAATGATCATGTTGCCTTTGGGAGTTATCCTTCAATCTTTGTTTAATTAAGAATTCTAAGGATCCTCCTCCAGGTAATTGTTAGTTGCTACACTCTTCAGTCACCCACAGTGTGAGTGAACATATAGACAATCACTTCAAAGCCATTTACAGTAGTCTCTCCTGTCCTTCTCTCTCAAAGTCTTACCTAATTTTCTGTACTCTTTAAGAGAAACTGAAAGGAACGGACAAGCTATGGCCTTTCTTTATGGCTAATGTTCAAGGAAAATCAGAAAGGACTGACTTGGTAGTACCTACTACTATAAGTGTTTTCTAATAAAAGTGGTATGTGTTAACACTGTGACTGTCAAACAGTTAACACGTCTCAAAGTATTCTAGTCACAAGAAAACCAGTATCTTAATTTTTTGGAGGGAGATGGGGTGGTGGAAAGGATGTCTTCTGACTGCAGATAGCTTTTTAAATACCCATGCAAATATTGAGGTGAATGCCTGTTAATGCTGTCTCCCTCCCTGATTTTGTCTTTAGGCAAATTTTTGCTTTTATGAATACTGGCACAAATTAGGATCACAAATATTCTTATAAATTTACAAATAATCAGATCAGTATAACAAGTACATTTGCTTTACTTCTACAATACATATCTAATGAGAACTTTTGTTTCTCAGTCATATAGGGGCTGCTTGTTAAGTAACAAACACAACAGTCCAAATACAGGAATGCATTCTTGCTAAGATAAGTAAGATGCTAAGGTTTGCTAAGATAAACCTTGAAATCCATGAGACCAGTTAAATGCTGTCTGAAGTAGGGTCAAAAAGTGATTGACAGGACAAAAGAAAACACTATCTAGATACTTATATCTGTGACATATTTGATATCAACATATATATTTGCAAATATCTGGTTTTTAGTAATATAGTACAAAGAATTGAAGGGTAACATGTGGAACAGAACTTAGCGCCTACAGTCAATTATGTCATAAGTCTGTTTTGGAGGGTAGCTAAATTCAGTTTAGCTATGTTTTTTCCTCTTCTGTTGAATGAAGGGTTGCTCTACAGCCTCTTCTCTTTTAGTATTGTAAATCTTCTTCTCACTTCTGGTCAACATTATTCACAGTCAAATGAAATCCATTTGTTATTGTGAGAATTTTGTCCTTGAACTTGAAGAGCAATTGTCCCTCCCTGATACGTACGTTTTAGACTATTTGTTGAGGGTAATCATATGTTCTGTCAGTCTTAATTTTGGTTGGATAAAAAACCTAAATATGTGAAGCCTTTATTGTCAGATCCATTTCCAACTTCTTTATTGTTTTAAAATGAATGTTATCTAACCACCCAGTTTAAGTTCACTAAATTCTTTAATCTATTTCTATATATGCATTCTCATTAACTCTCACACACTTCCATTCATATTCCACTGACCTCAGGATAAAAGCTGAGACAAAGAATTTAATTAATATCTGGTTGTGTCTGGTTTAGTTTTAATGTAACCTTATTCTCACTGCAAAACTGTTGCATGTCTGTTTCTTAGTCTTTTGTGTAGTTATGAATTCTTTCCTATTAATTTCCTTTTTTTTCCATTTGTAAAATTTTAATCAGTACATTTTTGTAAATCAGTCAGAATGCAAAGACAGTGAGGATCCCAAAGTGAGGTATAGGTGGCATGTTTCTCTGCAAGTCTTAAAGACAAATTCTCAAAACTTTTATATTGCTATGACATCCTGAAGTCACTAAGTCACTGGTTAGGAACAAATATTATTTGGAAACACCACAGTCCTGCCAGTATCAGGTAGATTACATCAGCCTCCCCAAATTCACACATTTCCACCTTGAATCACCTTCTTTGCAGGTCTTTAAAATATGTGTAGATGAGGTTCTTAGGGACATGGTCTAGTGGTGGACTTGACAGTGTTAGGTTAACAATTGGGCTGGGTGATCTTAAAGGTCTTTTCCAAACAAAATGATTGTCTGATTCTATGATTCTGTGATTCTTGCCTGAAACACTCAATACAGCAAGTAGTAGAGAGTGCACAAAACAAGCTGCAGCTTCTGCTTTCCATGAAACCTTGGAGTAAGTTGTCTGTATGCACAATGCATAGAACTTGACCTGTTAGCTCAGAGACTCAAGGAATTTGCGGGGAGGGTAAAGTGTTGTGGGGTTTTTTTTGTTGTTGTTTGTTTGTTTGTTTGTGTTGGGTTTTTTGTTTGTTTGTTGGTTTTTGTTTTGTTTTGTTTTTATTTAAAGTCTAAAGTGCCTCAAATAATGAGGGGACTGAAGCTTATGTGGTCAGAATGCTCATTTCATAATGCAATACCAAGGATATTTGTTGCACATCATGACATATTTTAGAAACAATGCTGGTGTACTGGGCTCTCATGGCAGGTCTGTGCAAATTAGAAAGAACTAAACCTGGTGCCATCTTGCTGGTATTACTTTCACAGAAAAATCCTAGTGTGAACTGAAGAGGATACCAGGATGTTTTTTGTCTCAGCAGAAACTATTTGTTTTCACATCCCAAGGAAGCCGGGGAATTAATAACAAATGTGCAGTATATACTATAAGAGGGACAGATGGTCGTGAAACAGGAAGAAAAGGATTTGTCAATGTCAGCATAAACACAATCACTATCCTGCCCTCTCCCTGCAGAGAGCATCTTGAAATCTTATGTGCAAAACTGAAATAACCAAACAGGAAGATGTTAATGCTGTCTCTTTAGTAATATTAAAATCCAACCCTATCTGTTTCCTAACATGGGCACGTACAGCAGATTCCTACATTAAAGCAATGAAATCTCTTTTACAGTCTTTCTTCTGATTATTTCTAGTCAAGGCTAACTATGCTGCATCAGGTTTTCCATCTTTATATCACCTCATGTTTTTTCTTAGCATAAGTGTTTTTCCAACTACTTCTAGCTTATTTTAGGTTTTTTTTGTAATGTTTTATGCCCTAACATAACATTCCAGTTATGAGGATTCTTCTGTTCTTAGAGCATTTATTCTCATGCATTGCAATGAATTAACTAGCTTCTCCATTTTGTTATTCCATCAGCTTGTATTAGTTGCTTATTTCAGCTCTCAGCTAATGTTCTTGCTGATTTAGTTGTACTGTGTGTTGCCTGACTGATAATCACATTAATATCAAACCTTATTCTGTATTTATTTTTACAATCGTACCTGCAAATACTCCTGTACCTCATGTACCTGATTTTCTACATCTGCTATTACAGCGCACATGTAAGTCATAGTTTCCTTTATCAGTGTTTTCTCTTGTTTCCTGCTTTAAAGATCTTATACGTCTTGCCACACTTGATCCCAAAAGATCATACGCCAAAAATAGTTTAAATCTATCTAAGAAGAAGATTTTTCTTTCCACAGAGGCTGTCAGTAGTCATCTTCAGAATTTCCTCACAGCCCTTGTTCTCAGGCCATCTGCTGAGCTTTAATGATTTGCTGCACCATTTGATGCCTTCATGGAACACAGAAAAAACATCACTTGCGCCCAAAAACTCTTGAAAGTCTTTTCCAGCCAGGTGATTCAAGGACAGTAAAACCAAATGTATCATACCTATCTCTAGAGAGACAGAACTCCTTTCTGCTTCTTGCACTATACCCCGGACAATTTTTGTGAGATAAAGCATCATAACTGATGTGCAAAGACAACAAATCTTTATTGTTAGATAATAAAAAAAAAAATTTAAAAAACCCAACCAGAAAGAAAACCCAAGGTGATACAGTTAGTTCACTTACACTGATGTGAGCACTTAAGGTTCAATTATCCAATTACAGCTCATTATAAATAAACAAGCATGTAAAACTGTTGTGCACTGACCCTTTCTGTAGTCTAGTGCTCACCTTCTTTCCAATGTATTGTTACAGTGAGTAGTCAGTGTTATGAGTTCATTGCTGGAAGAATTATGAAATAAATGGAGGGGATTCTTCCCTCTCACTTGTGGGTTTAACTGGAGGTAATTTTTAAAGTTTGCTAACATGGTCTGCTTTATTTATTTATTTTTTGAATTTATTTTTTATGGTTTTTTAATTGACAATTATGGTTTTTAAGACATGGTATTTTACAAGTATGAGACAATTGTTTGTTTTCTTTGTCATCACTAAAACAAGTTTTATCCAGCCCACAAGACTGCTTTTCTGCAGCAACAGCTAATTTCTGTTTATAGCCCTAAGGGCCTCTGGTGTGATGTGGTGTTTGTACTTTCAAGGACACTTCTATCTTCTTGTACTTTCATACATTTTTGTCCCTAGGATCATAGATACTGCACTCCGCACAGAACTATCTGTAGTTACTATCTAGCAGTTAAAAAATATGTAGACATTATTACAACAATAGATGTTTAATTACATAATTGCACAAAGCTAAACAAAGGCTAATACAAATTAGATAGCTATCACTTGGTTATTAAAACACCATGGTTATCTGGAAACCTGATAAGTTTAAAAAGTCTTGAGGTGTAGCACTGTTGAGCCAATACAAAATTTCTAGGCCTGTTTCTAGAGATGGCAATATCTTGTTTAGAGGGCTATGTGCTCTATAAATTCAACAGTTTCAGAGTCCTCATTGTATCTTTTTTCCTATAATCTTTGCTGTGATTCTCTAATTTTCTACCAACTATTTTTTTTTCCCTTCATTATTTTCTTGCCCAATGTTGATACAGAATCCTTTTCTGAAATTCTGATGATGATATCTTTTATAATTGTCTTTTCTCTACTGGCATTTTTTCTTTTCTTCTCCATATTCAATCACAATATATTTAATTACATATATATTAAATTACTAACTCTGAGTCCTAATTTGAAATATTTATGCTTAAAAATTACAATAAATTATTCATTCAGACTACAGTGCTTTGTTTTGACTTCTTTTTGTTTTCTTGTTATTGTTTTTAATATATTCCTGTTAGGAATGCATGAATCTACATTAGTAATAATCTAACACTACATTAAATTTATTATAAATAACAATTATTAAAATGTACTGAACCATTACGTAATTTTTTATTTATATAACTATAATTATTGCCACTTTAAGAACTTTAAAAAGGCTGTAAATACCTGTCACTTTTTATATTTTTTAATCTCAATTTGCAGATGATGGTGAAGTCTGAAGCATAGGACAAAAATTACAAACAAAATTCCTTGATCATTTTCAGGAGAAAATAAAAAAATAAAAAATAAAAAAATATAAGAATGTTTACAGAACTGGAATCACTTATTTCCTAACACTACACTATCATTCTTGGAAATGTAACTCAAAATGCTTCAGCTTTGAAGATTAATGTATAGCTTGGAGCACCACAGCAGTTCAGACAGCAGTTGTTATGAAGCCTTTGTTGTGTCAATAGGGTAGAAAAGATTAAAACAATAAAAAACTGATGGTTCTGAATTCTTCCATTCTTTTTACAGCTCAGTTAATACAGCTTAGTTACCTCTGAAGTTTTAAAGATTCCAAAATCATCCTTAGTTATGGTTTATTATAAACAGGAAGGACTGTGAAGTGGATCCTGTGAAATATTACCACTATCTTGAAACAATTGCAAACAATGGACAATAATAAGTAAGAGTCAATGTCTTTGTTAGAACTCATACTATGAAGTATTATCAGTGTTTTTGTGACTAGCTTTCTGTATAATGGAATTCCTGCTTCAAGTACCTGTAGCCTACTGCTATAAATAATGATGGGCCATCAAACAAATGCAACCAAGTAGCTGGACCAAGGTATAATGTCTTTAGGCTATTTTAGCTATTTTATTTTAAAGGGTAAAGCAAAAAAAAAAAAAGAGGATAACTGAGGAAATGGAATTAGGATTCGGTGCATTTGCTGAAGCCTTACAGAGAAGTTTTATTTTTCAGACTGTGAATTAGTCCCTGATCATTAAACCCAGGTCATATGACACTGTTGTGTATGAGAGTGACTGTATTTTGATGCTATTTGTTTGCCTATGGAATTTTTTATGGTACTATATAACTTAAACTCTGAGCATTTAACATGAAGCAACGTGAAAGAGAGTCCTGTTTGTGTTTCAATTTTACATAGTAAAAACTGAGCAAAGAAAAATAATAAAGATGCTTCTTTTACATTTTTAAAGTTGCTCCCACTAAAAGAGAATTGCCATTTGCCCAGTTTGACAATGCAGTGACCCTCTTAATGCACTGACCCTCTAACATATCAGATGAAGGTAATGTTTATCATACTCATCCTCCCAGGTAACTGGGCTTACTGTGGATGTGGGATGAGCGTGATGACGTGATGTGGCACAGTGGGTTTTTAGAATTGCATATTTAACCATCTTTCCATACCAATTTCTATATCAATGAGTCTGCCAGGAAGAAATACCAACAGACTTGCAATATCTAATGCTGTTTTATTGTATTATGAACCAGAATTAAGTGACACTATCTACAGAGAAAACAGATCTTCTGTATGAGATAAAAATAAATAAAAAAGTCTGAAAACTTTAAAGTTATGTGATTTTATTGTAGCAGAACAGATCCAGCAATTCTAAATGTCATTTCAGATTTTGCCAACTGCACATTCTCCTTTCTAAGAAAAAAAAAAAAAAAATTGTCATTCAACTCCAAAGTTCTTTTCTACATTAACATTTCAGTTTGTATCAGGACTGTATTTTTAAAACAAGTTTCCCCACCACCACTATTTATTGTCCTTTGGTTTATTACGAACTGGTCTCAGAAAGTATCACAGTATCACAGTATGTTTGGGATTGGAAGGGACCTCAAAAGATCATCTAGTCCGATATTTTTTTAGATGTCATTAAATTGGAAATTACATTTCAGAAGCACATAATCCTACTGCTAGTGGATTTTCAGTGCATGGAAGAGACTGAATTTACATTGAAGTAAATCCTGCTGTAGTGTACATGCTGCGGACACCAGATCCTTGGCACCAATTTGCTCCACAAGCAGTCAGTAATCAGAAGGATTCAACTTACCCAACCTCATCCTGCAAAACATTACATGCTATAAATAACATAGAGTAAATAATTAACAAAAAGAAGAGATACTATCTGTTGTAAATGAAGTATTTGTTGGAAATAAAAATGTGAAGTTTATGATATGCTTGATTGAATTATTTAGAAGGTTCTTAAAAGTGACTTAAAAGGCTAACCTCACTTAAAGGTTTTGGATGATTTGGATATTTTGAGTCAACTGTCAGCAACTGGCATGCTTGTGTCCATTACGTATGTTTACATTAGATATTAAACATATAAACTATATATCTGTAACTATATATATATAAATTGAAAGAACACAATGTGTATATATATGCATTCAATTTAATACATAACTTATAAACTACAGAATCAGATAAATTGTTTCAACCTCTTGTGAAAGTTTTTGTATGTAACATAGAATTTCATTTCCACATGTCTTCCTCTGCAATGGGAAAAAAAAAATGTGGTATGCCAATGTCATAATTTTAAGCATCTGATATATAGCAATCTCTATCCATACATTCCTTGTTATATACGAATGTTTAGATAAGAAATGTTATCATTACTTGAAGATAAAGTTTACTTCTATTGCCTCCATAAGTACTGTACCAAAACATATTTGGACTTCTCTCACAATGTTCTTATTTTTGTGGGATTCAGATTTGAGCATTGCCATCTTCTAACAGATGGCTGAATGGTGATTCAGGATGATAAACAGTGTTTTGCATTTTCCAGCTAACCTTAGGTAGACACATTCCTCTGAGAAATGATCATAATATGCAGTTTTAAAAACCAGCAGATATTCTCTAACATACTTTTGTAATGAACCATTTGTAAACAATAAAATCATTATTAGCTCTGGTATAGTAAACACATGATACCAGTAAGACAGTAATTAACAGCACTGTGGCATTTTAAAGGAGAGACTTACATGTTTCGACATTTTCTTGTTGTGGGGGCTCTTCAAATGGAAGCAGGAAATTCTTGCAGAAGTTCACGAAAAGCTGCTAATATGATGGACCTGTGCAATTTGCTTCTGGAGTTGGTCATTTATCATGAGGTGAAGTAGAGAGAAAATGTGGTGAAAAAGCTAGTAATTGTAAATAAAGCATAAACAGAGGGAAACAGAAAACAAAGGCTCAGAAATGAATGTTAGATAACAGCCATGATTACATCTGTGTGCAAATATAGATTTGTCTTCATACAAGAAGGATTTTATTAAAATGAAGAAATAATATTTATTTTTAAATGAGCCATTAGTCCAAAAATCTGGTTTGCATCTATACTTCATTAAATCAACACATTTTGGAATCATGGCAGAAATAATTAAATGTCAAAGCACAGCGAAGTACTGTGAAGTATCAAAGTATCCTGACTTAATATACCTTATTTGTGAGGGAATATATATTCTTATTTACATGGAAGTGAGGTTAAAAAAGCTGTAGCGGAAAAAAAAAAAAGCATTCTACTCCTGGAATCTGCATATTTTTTAGCATGTATTTAGCTGTATCAAGTAATGGCATTGATATAACCTCTGCTATATACTTGTTGCTTCTACATGATGAAGAAATGACAGAACAAGTACCACATAGGATAAAATTACAAGGTCCTTTTCAGTGTAATTACCATTACTCACTGTTTTCCAGTCTGTGACAGTTAAAAATTTTCATCTTGCATTTTCTTAATAATGATTAATCTCTGTTCTTTTAAACCGTTAAATTTGTATCAGGACAAACATGCACAGATGCTTACTGCAAAAAATTCTCTCGTGATCTAGAACAACTATAAAGCATTAGAGATGCCACTACTTGTACTTATTTGATCCTGTTCTACCTAACAGAAGAAACAGAAATATTATACTGTATTTAAGCAAATGAGTTAAGTGAAATATCACTTAGTCAAATGAAATGAGTGAAACCAAAGTCACTGAAGCTGCTTTTGAAAACTGAAAGCAGAACGGTGTTTTAGGTACTTTCAAATTCCAAAATTCAAATACTTTAAAAACCCCTGCATTTGGAATTGGTACAGTTTTTTAGCCCCCAAAATATTATTAATTCTGGACAGACAGTATTTTTTTCCATGTTATATTTTGAAATTTAACAAATGATCCTTTTATTTGGAAGAATGAAACTAGAACTTTAAAAAAAAAAAAATTACTAAGAAAAAATTAAGGAGGTGATAGCATTCTGTGATTCTGTGATGCAAAATTGAGTGTCTGTACCACTCTTTCACCTCCCGGTGGTGATGGTCATTCATTAAATGACAAAAGAAGATAGTTCTGTGATGCAGCAATGTTAAAGAAATGAGATTCAGAGGGAATCTTTTTCAAAATATAATTTACACAAAAGGGATGATACCAAGAGCACATAATAGGGAAAAGAACTAGCTTGGTGTATTCACATGTCCAATAATTGGGACATTCACTTGGATTGTGAAATAATTGTTAATCAAGGACCTTTTATACGACATGAGAATTCATGCGGTTCACCTCACTTTTTTTTCATCTTATTTTGACTAAAAATTCCAGCTTAGATCCAGAGACTCTTTTTCAGTAAGTTGGCTTACATGACTGATGTATTTTTACAGTGAATTTTAGTCTTGATGAATTAGTATTTTCTCATTACCACTACTCCCTCTTAAGAAAAAAAGTTGTTGAATGCTGAATTATTAGAACAGTTCTAACACTAGTTCTAAGGATGTACAACCAATCCTATCCTAGCTATTTAATTGGAGTCAAAGGTTTTTGTTTAGGCTACAGCAGATACATAATATCAGTATGTAGGTAATTATTGCCCAAGGAAAGTGAAGAAAGTTGTAAGGTATATTGATATTCATATTTTTACTGCAGATACTAATGTTTCTCAGTACAGATAAACTCAGATAAGAATGAGAGACTCACTTGGAGAAGGTAAACAGTAACACCCATGTTTTGAATAACCTTGATCTTCATGCAACAGCTCGATCAAAAATACCTTTTTTTTTCTTTTTCCCTACCATTTCCTATCATACCAGAAAACATTTCTTTAAGAGAGTATTGGATGTTGGGAACCTGTTCTAAAATGTGTATTTAATGTCAGCTAATATTTGGGCGAAGTCTACTGATCAAATGTTATTTTTTTAAAGGACAGCATGGGGAAAACTGGTTCTGAGAGGCTGAAGAGGCTGAGTTAGAGAGAATGTATGAATTGGAGACTGATACAGAGCAAAGTGTCATTTGAATCTTTGCTTTATCCTTCCAGTACTGCAGGGAGAGTCAGATAATTGACAATTTCATGGATGGCTTCTAGTCTTTGTAATTTTAGCAATTTAATGTCATGTTTATTATTTGCTTATTAAGTATAAATATTGTAGCGTGTGGCTGCAGTTGGTAAAATACTTACTTCCTAGCATACTTGGACACATTCTGAGGCTCTTTCAGCATGAGGTTTATTACATACATTGTTCATCACAGAAGGTCATTTTTTAAGTATGAGGGCAAGAGACAGTAGCTAATAGGAAAATATCTGTATGAAAGGAAGGTTATTTCTCTACAGGAACTATTTTCAGTTTGTTTTGGTTTTTTGTTTTTTTTGTTTTTTTGTTTTTCTCATTCGGTTTCTCTGTATTTCATGTTATTTATTACATATCAAGAAATATCTAGCAAGTACTTTAAGATAACATATAAATACTTGGTTATTCTGTACATGGGCCAGAATACTAAACCTGAATATTTAAAACTGAGCTTATAAATCCATATTTAAGCACAACTCTTGCACTAGTTTCATTTTCAAAAGTGCTGAAATCAGCCAGAGTTCCTCTTTCTCTTCTGAAACAGAACAACTGCTCACCTGGGTAGGTCAGAGGTGTTCGCTTTATTTTGTGCTTCTGTAAGTGTATGGAGAACATTTGAAAAGCGAAACAATGCTGTTAGTGAGTACTGTATTGCACCAGAGTCTAGGACTAAGTTTGATTAACTACAGAGCAGAAGACTATCTGAAACTATATATGGGTTGGTTAATTTTTCCTGAAATGTCCAGTTGATAAAACTCTTTGTACTGTAGAAGCTGATAAAGATAATTCCTTTCTAACTTGAAGAACTATTTAGTCAGGACTGCAACTGCTAAAACATTACAGATATTGCATAACCCTAGTTACAGTTGCTTTTGTTACATATATAGTTGTAGTATGTAATATATATATATATAAAAGAATTATCAAGTCACAGTTTCACCGAACTGCGCTGTTTAATTCAACACTAGACCTTTGTTCTAGCTGCAGAATTTCACATGCTCCAACTGATATGGACTTTATGCTAAATTTTGGGACTTAAAGTGACGTACTTTGACCCTTATCCATCGTGGGATTCATTATATCTAATTCTTGGTGGTTTTAGTCTGGACATCTAGATCTGAATTAATTGTTCTAAACTCTGCTTTTCTATAAGATTGTACTTATCTCCACTCTCCTAAAATTCTATAAGCCTAAGGACTGCCAAATTGCTTGATGCAGAGCAGATATTACAGGCAGAAAACTGGTACATTTTTTATCATGACTTGTTTTTTTTCCTAAAACTAAAACTACAGTGCACTGGACTAGAAGGGACTTTACGGATCACTTAATCTAATCACTTATTTGAAAGACATCTATATAGCAATAACATATAGTTCTTGGAAAGATCTGGCAATAAAAACCAAAATGAGACACAGAGACAGAATACAATATTTACAGGTTGACAAACATCATCAATCAGTCAGTAACAGCAATGCACAATAAGAGAACAGATACCAAATTCAGAATGATAACAGAAAATGTCTTTCTACCTCAGGTGCAGTAGTATGCACACAAGCCGTTGCTAGCCCAAACTTTCTGTTTCTGTGGAGCATAGATCCACCTGCAGCCTGTGGAGGACCCCATGGCAGGGCAGGTAGATGTTCCTGTGGAGAGGCTGTGACCCCATGGGAAACCCATGCTGGAATAGGCTCATGGCAGGAGCTGTGGCCCTGTGAAGAGAGGAGCCCATGCTGAATCAGGTTTGCTGGCAGGGCTTGTGACCCCGTGGGGGATCCACACTGAAGGACTGCTCCCTGTAGAATGCTGGAACAGTTAGTGAAGAACTGCAATACATGCAAAGGACCCACGCTGGAGAAATTAATCAAGGACTGTCTCCTGTGGGTGGGAACACATCTTGGATCAGGGGAAGAGCATGAGGAGGAAGGAGCAGCAGACACAAATCATTATGAGGTGACTGCAACCTCCACTCCCCCTCTGCCTGTGCCCCTTGTGGGAAGGAGGTAGAGAAGCTGGGAGTGAAGCTGAGCCTGGGAAGAAGGGAGGGGGAGGCGGAAGGTGTTTTTCAGGTTTGTTCCTGTTCCTCATTGTCCTGCTCTATTTAATTGGCAAGAAATGAAGTTAATTTCCCTAAGACAAGTCTGTTATTTTATTTTTAAAGAGTAGATCAATAAGCTTTCTTGAATAGTCATGAAACAAATAGGATTTTATTTTCATTTTGGGAAACTTTGGAAACACAAATGCCTATTAGCATCAAAAGGACTTTGGATCAATGTAGTAAATAATGTTTGATTTTTTTCTCCAGGCAAAGATACAGATTATAGTTGTTATTGTGAATGAGTACCACTAAAGAAATTAATAGAACAGTCTTTTTGAAGTTGACTAAAATATATTCTACTTGTCTACATCTCTTTATACTATGAACTGTATCCATTGGAGTAACACTACAAGCTTTAATCAAGATCAGTGTCTTCTGATGTATGCAGTGAGAAAACATTCTTATGCTGAAGAACTAACAATCCATGCAGACAAATGGAATAGGAAATATAGTGTTATTACCCTCATCGTACTGACAGAAAGCCAGAACATAATCGTAAAGGGTGATATTCTGGGTTCCTTGACATTAATAGCAAATTCCCTTTCATTTTACTGAGACAAAATTTTAGTTGGTCAGTTTTCTCTGAAGTCACTAAGAACAGCTGTGGCAGAGCCAGAAGTTCTTCAATTCACATACACTTTTTTTTTTTAGCGGAAAGAGATCAGTCACTCTCAGATCTTGGCATTTCACAGAGCATTTTTATAAGCATTCTAGATTTCCTTGTCACAGTGTATTATTCACTTTCAAGTTGTTGAAACTCCTCACAGACTTACAATCATATTGCAAAATAGTCTCTAAAATCTTCAAAGAAAAAGCAGTAATGGAGATGGGTTTTCACATACCTATTTGAATGATGGGTCGCAGGCTCAACTTCTGGGACCAAAGAGAAAGTTATGTAGATAGAAATAAAGAAAGCAGATAAATGAGCATCTGGCTCAGAATGATAACAGAAAAAGATTATTATAATTTACTAAAAATTCTGCCAAGCTATGTAATTAATATATATACTTTAAACAATCTAAATTAGCATACAGAGTTTTCATATGATGACAGACAGCTCATTTGGATCTTTTTTACATTAGTTAGTCTGTCTTCAAAATAGTTGCTGGAACACAATTACCAAGGGCATTTGCTAAGACTTTCACATCCAGGTAGGAACTGCAGTACTATATTTTTTCTATATTATTCTTTCAAAGGGTACAGCTGAAAAAGACAAGTTTACATTTCAAGTGACCAATTTATCTGGCGAAGAGCACAAGCATCAGGACAGCAGCACTATTTGTGTGAAATGTAACCATTAATCCTGTGCATTCAAATTTCTGGTTGATAGGCTATTTTGGAGCAGCGTATATTTTGATTTTCATTGACATAATCTAAGTAAAGACAGAAAAAAAATGCACTTTCCCCCACCATTTCTAGGTATTGATTGTTTCCAAACTACTGACATACCTAAGTGTTGCAATATCGCTGCAGATAGATCAAGTAATGTACTTTGGAGTATAAATGCATCTTCTAAAGAAAAAGATCTTCTACCTTCCAGTAACATTATAGCACCCAGGGTGTAGGCTTATATACTTCATAAGTTGATCACACTACCTGAAGAAAGAATAAGGTGGCTGTCTGTTTTATCTGAGGAATAATAAGAGTTACATTTTCTTTAAGCCTTAAATTTGCCTCTGAAAAAAATACAAATTTTGGTATTACCTTTAATGAAGATATACTAGGTCTATAGCTCTCATATACATGATGCATGGGAATCCAGAAATTTCTGCAAACTGTTTTGCATAGAGTGTGTTCTGGAATTATTTTCTTTTCTTGTTTGGTTTGTGTGGTTTTTGCTTGTTTCTTTCTTATTTCTTCTCTTGAGTCTGCATACAAATTGTTAAGAAAGTATAACTTTTAATACAGAATTTATTATTTTTATGACATAAATAGAAGACAAATTTACCCAAAGTAGACTCCTTTTAGAATGGTGTTGGGATAATAGTGTTAGTTGAATAATTTAAGCAAAACAGGAAAAAAAAAATATTTAGAGTAACAAGAAAGGTTCTACAAGAATAAAAACTTATAACAAACAAGTGAATACCTATTTGAACTTAGCCTAAAGTAGCTGCAGATCATGTGTGTTCTCTTTTAGTAGTTTTATTTTTATGATGTTGTGTTTTGCAGCTTTTGATACAATCATACTTTCAAGTGAATTAGACAGCACTGTACTGTTTGAGCTCCTTTACTCATTGCACTTCTACGATATGTCAACAATTAAAGTGGGTTGGCAAATTTTGGAAACGAAGTAGTAATTCCAGGCATTTTCTCACAGAGATATCTACTGCAATTGATACAATTCATTTCTGAATCAAGACAATCAGGCCAATGGGTTTTATCTACAGGCATTCTACAATAATACACTAAAGAAAAGCATACAGATTTCAAAATGAAAGTCAAAGTCATTTGCGAAGGATTTAGTTTTGTCCTCGGTGTACCACTTCCTGGTATACCCAAAATCAAATATTTGACATGAGATATACCCTGCATAGTGATCAGAGTCAGAAGACACAGATGAACAGATCATACCTGAAACACAAGCTTCTGAATTTACTTTTTGTCACGGATGAGTGGAATGCACCTCACTCAAAAGAGAGAAGCAGAAATATGTTTTATTTAGATAAAATAATAATTTGATAGAGTTCGGTGAATTTGATGGAATTAAATGAAGTTTAACAGTGGCTTGACATGGTTCAATAAGTTTGATGGCAAGATTCAAGTCATTAATTACTGCATGGAAGAAATATACAAACAAAAATTGACTTAGACTCCAGTTAGAATGAGTCACACAGAGTCTGGGGATGCAAAGTGCAAGAAAAATAAAGGTTATAATAATGAATATTGAATGGCTACGTGGATTAGTAATGTTTCATTAGTATCAATTCAACACGCAATCAAAGTTACCAAGGCAAAGTCAGTTACCATACTGCAGTACTATGCCTGATATCAGTCACTTACCAAAGATCTGCTGTTGGTGAAAGGTCTCTCTGCCTCGAGGAGCAACCTTAGAAGGTGTCCCAACTCAAAGGGAGGTCACTGCCACACAGCTGCCTAGCACAGTAAGCTCAAAGAAGGCTCTCTTAGGCTGCCGTATTTATGGAATAAAGTGGTTGGCTTGTAGTCAAATCACATGCAATGGAAAGGTTGGCATGACACGCATTGTACCCATGACTTTCTTTGTTCCTTGATAAGTGAGTCTTGGGAAATCCACCTGCTATTCATGTGTTAATTGCATGATTGGTGTTTCAAGTTCATGTGCATTGATGAACACTATGTCACTCTGCTACTTTGTGGGTTTCCTAAAAGGAATTCTTGGCCCGGCAACCGTTGAGGCCTTTGTCTCCTTTGGAGCCTGTACCAAACTACTGGTAGTTTGGTCAAGGGCTTGAGCACACCCATCACAGCTTTGTTATTCACTAGATGGTTGAATTTGCTATCTGAGTATTACTAATGGGAGCTGGTGACTGGGTAGGGTTGACATATTCACAGCCTTTAGTTATAATAAAGTTGTGATAAGTTGAGTTGGATCTTGGCATTTGTATCTCTCCTTTAATTCAGGTATCAAATTCTGCAGCCATTTTGTCCAGAAGATGAATGTTTTGATTGTAATAATATGGTGAGAACCTGTCATGATGACTTTAACTTTGACAGCTTTGTGATTGTTAACGCTCTGACTCTTGAGGCAATTTTCTCAGTGCAAATGGGGAGGCGACTAATACATACCACTACCAGTGAATTTTTTCAAATGAGTCTAGATATGCTGATTTGGTGTTTCATTGGAAATGTGGAGCTACTTGGTTCTGAGAGAGAACTTGTGGAAAGGGGAAGAGGGTTCTCCACATCCAGGGATAGCTGACTAATTTTCAGTGTTAGTAAAGCTAGAAACAGCTGTGCTTTGTGCCAGGTTTCCATTTGCTGTATTTTCATTATATATGACATTTAGATATGTTACAGTCTATTAGCTTACGGCTGTAGGCTGATAAGAAGGAATTTCATCAAAATATAAACCTCAAAAGAGAAAATCTGAAAACCTGAAATGACAAGATTGTCACAGTAACTTTACCTTAATTACAGCTCAAAGAGCAACGGTGGTGGCAACTCATTGCAAAGCGCTGAAATGAAATCAATGGTGACCGCCCAGTGGTAGTGCTCGACATTATAGAAATTACAAAAATGATCTTCCTTTCTCGTTATAATTTTCAAAGCCCTGCTGCTTTTCTTAAATTGCTGTCAGGTGTGTTCTAAATGAGGTAAGAATGAAAATTTGTCTTTTCATTTTACACTGCAGTTCTGACTGTCTGCAGCAGAACATGACCAGAACTGCTCAGACACAATGCTCAGAATAGAAAGTGCCAGTGGAATAGAACTACATTAATTTATTGAGCTTATTTCACCCTTGATAGTTGAATTCAAAATAGAAGGTTGCTAGATTTATCAGTGATTGCCTACAAATATTACTAAATACGTGGCTTTAAGAAGATAGGGTTTTTATGTATTAAATCTATTTACATATATGTATCAAATAAATAGCTGATTCATTACTTCATTTTTCAAGAGACTGTCATAATCTTTGAACTGACTCCAGGCAGCAAATTATCAGCCTGTGCTATAATAATTGTGTTCCTGTGGTGTCTTTTTACTGAACATATTGTAGCTGAAGCAATGCTTGTACCTAGTAATAGGTACAGAGTTATATCCAAAATAGAATCAGCTCACTAACGAAAGCACTATATTAAAAGTTTAGGAATAAATTATTGAAGTTCTGAGAAAACACAGGTTGCATGTGAGAGTAAAGGGAGGTCCTGTCCTTGAGTAGGGCGGAGTTGCAAGACTGAGGGCTGTGGACTTTTCTGACACAACCTTTGAAAAATATTCTCAAACTCAAGGGGACAAGAATACTGTTATTAATATTTCTTTTTCCCATCCCTCTAGCAGTGTTATATGCTATTATTAAATGACTTACTGGACACTGACTCTTCCTCTTCCATGATAAATTTTCTGTTTCTGAAATTTTTGGATTTGTTTCCTATCTAATATTGCTGTTATATCTCATAGGTAGCTGTACCTCACTGAGACTGATGTAATTTTCATCTCAAATTGAAGCAGATAAGAGGATTTCTATTTGTAAATATATGTTGAAATTATGTCCTGTTTATTTTGTCTCATATACCTGGTTTCTCACTTTCAGATGACAAGAAGGACTGTACAAGGAAACTGACTAGAAAATTTTTGGACCAAAATCCTTTGGTACACATTTTAGAAGCAGATGCTTTCTATGTGGCAATACTATATGGATATTTCTTTTTCTTCAAATCAAAACAGAATCTGAACACTAGTCCAAGAATGCTGCTGATGATCACTATCTTTGCCTTTTATGAGGCAAGTGGGAGTGTCCTAGATGCTAAGGTCCTCGCCATTTGACACCTAACTGATCAGAAAAAAAAGTTTTTATTCGTACCATTCATTGTAGATCCCAGAGCAGCAATAATTACTTTGACATCGAAGGGGTGATTAGCTTGTAAAAATTCTGAATCTATTTATTTTTCCAAACAGTAAAACCTTGCAGTAATCTATTTTGAAGCTATAAATGTGTGGAACATGGTGGGAGTTAAAATAAAAAAATATTATGAGCAACGGATGTGTGTATTATGGTAAACTGCACACAATTGGATCTACCTTTTGATCTACTACCAAATCCATAAAAATGGAGAGCATTTGCCGTAATTGAAGGCATAAGGTGGACTCTCCTGAAGACAGGAGAATCCTGAAAGCAGATGACCAGGTTTACTAGACTGTATTGATAAACTCTGTTGCTGGCCATAAAGAACTCTGCATGGATTTAGAAGTAATTTTGGAAAGACTGTTAATCTGAACACTAGTACAGACAGGTATATGACTAATATTGTAAATTTCTTTGGTTTTAGGATGAATTACTGTACTTTGACCAAAATAAGGAAAAAGAAAAAAAAAAAAAAAAAGAGGGGTTGATTACTTTTTCTGAATGTTGCCTATTATCTGCTGTATGAAGGGACCACATCAAGAGACAGTGTTGGGATAAACTCAGAACCAAACAACTGTTTTGCGTCTTGTGAAAACAAATATCTGCAGGAAAAATTCATCTAGTTAACCAACAATGCAGAGGTCTCCTGATGATTTTATTCAAAAGGGCACAATCTTAGCTCAAGACCCAATGAGTATCTACTGCCCTTTGTGTCATATATGCCTAAGTGTTTTACTTTAGCAAAAACATTGATCTCTTTTATGTCTTAGCACAAAGTGTTTCCTTATTACATATCACAGCACACATTCTGTCAGCCTGTTTTGGGTAATAGTGGAGTTGTTGGAAAGACAAGTCATTCTGAGACATCTTCTAGCAGCATCTGAGTATTATGTACAAGAGGACCTAATGGGAAATATCAGCAGCTTGAAAATATTCAGGTTTTCAAACAACACGTTTCCAAGAACAGTCTTGGATTTTTTCTTTGTGTGAAATTCCAAGTACATACCATCCTGTGGGATGACGCTTCCATGTAACAGCCTGTTGCTGAAGTTGGTGTGAATTCTGTGATTGACTTCCTAAAGATTTCATGATTTTTGAATAAATGCAATTAATGTTTTAAATTAGCACATTTCAGAAAAAGTCAGGGGTAAAACCTTTATAAACTGAGGGACAGACAGGGAAAAAGTGGTTTAAATAATAAAAGAACAAAATAATTTATTGATATAGGTCATGTACAGACACTCAGATTTTGTGTTCTGAGCCACTACGTTGACTCTCTGACATTGTGATTTTTACTTTTCTGGTGCTTTCAGTTTCTATTGCCTATTACATTGTCATATGACTCTAATATTTGATTATTTTGACCTCTTTACATATCATTTATGTATCTCCAAATTCATGCATCTCTGATAGGTGTTCTTCAGACAAAAGACTCTGAAGAATTCTGACTGTATGCTAAACCTGATTATTTATAACTGTTCAGAATTGTTCGCTATTATATATGAAAGTGCAGGGCAAAGAAACCCCATAACCTTGACCTTTTCTCAGAAACTATAAGCAGACTACTAGCCTATCTTGATTCTAGTCATCCAAAAAGTGAGCTGTGTGCAGTTCTAAATGTACCCTTAGGATACAAATTCAATATAGTGTTTTACCTCCTACTTACCACTGTTTTGTGATCCTAGTACAGTTGAGTGGGTGAATTGGGCTGAAATACATTCTCTGTGAAGCCAGAGGTATTCTTTAGCTATAAAATGTCATTGATAAAATGCTGAAGAAAGCTGGTGCTATAGATTTTGTTAGGAGAAAATATTTTCTGATATGCCTAATTTTGATGCTTGTAATTCAAATAATTCTAGATGAAATAAAATATATTTCAGTCGATGGAATATGTAACATGAAACTTTTTCAGATGTTGATGGCTGATTAAACAAAAAATTTGAAAGGACTTGTAAGCAGGTTTTTAAAGCAAGAATACTTTGGAATTATCAAGTACCGTGAGTCACTAAACACAGAAGCAAAAGCTTATAAGTTTGGAAATATCATAAGTATGATTCACAAGTATGATGACCTTTCCTGTCAATTTTCTTTTTTGTTTTTTTTTTTTTAATATCCTGGTTTAGGTAGGGGTAAAGACAAAAGGCAGTTCAGGTTGTAGATGGTACTTCAGCCTTAAATAGAACCTTTTAAAGATAGCTAACTGCTGATTGTGTAGGAGATACAGTAGTGTTCGGACAAAAGCCATTTGTTTACAAAGAGATGTGATTTTACATGCCATTCCTTAAATTCAGATGGTAGCTGTTCAGATAAATTTTCTAGAAAACTCAGGATATGTTGACATTCAAAAGTCCTGTTATTATTATTATTGTTTGGTTGGTTGGTTTTTTTCTGGTGATGGGATTTGTTCGGTTTTATATTAAACAAGGATTTAGGAGCTGCTCTGTGTTTCTGACATTAAAGAGTCACAGTTTCAAGCTGTTCTGTATAAGGTGGTTTTAAGATGGAGTGGTTAGAAGAAGCAAAAAAATTGCCATACTTCTGATAACATTATGGGAGCTCTACTGCTCTGCAATGTGCCTCTGTTATTTTATATATTGTCTCTGCTTCAACCTGAATTAGAGTATTTTGAGGAGAGCAAATAGTGAAAAGTACTTAAAATTCAGTACATGTTCTTTAAAATTCAGTACATGTTCTTGAACAAAATTGGTAAGTTTTTTACTTGGACTTGATACTGAAATAATGAGCCTTATTCTTCTGTTCAGTGGTATTTCTCTCCTGATATTCCCTTTGGCAAGGCACATAGGGACATCAATCTTGTGTTTAGCAGTGTGTCACAGCCTTCTTTATGCAGCACAGTTATGTACAAATGTTATCTCCCTCATACCAGATACCAAGACCCAAGTGACTGCACCTCTGCAACCACATATTTACCGGTGGAGAAAAATCAAAAGGACTAACAATTTTTTTTGAGAATATATTTTTATCATAATCTATCCTAATAGCATCTCCTTCTGTTGACTGATTATGAAAATTATCATCCATATCTTGTAAACTACACAGTACATCTTCTAAATTCACCTCCTGATGATGTTAAGAAAAGGAGACAATGACATTTTTACTGGTTTAATTATGATAGACATAGATAGGAGAAAAAGCCTTGGCCTTTCTTCAATATGTGTATGGAGGCCAAGATGCTTAACACTGGAGGAAAGAAAAAAAGAGGGAGTCACAGTATACTATATAGTATACAAAATTTACTAAAGCAGACGCACCTAAATCCCTTGTTTGTGTATTTTTCTTTTTTGCAAGGGTAACATTGCCTTAATTAAGGAGGACAATAGCAACTAATTTCCACTCATATTTTGAAAATATATAATTCATGGACTCAATTCCTGTCCTTTGCTCATGGCTTAATTTCAGCTGTAGTGAATAAAGTTTCCCCAAAATAGTGTAATTTCAGGGACAATCCTGTGGCCTATTGAGACAGGGATTCATTGAAAAATTGACAGTGTAATAGATAATGATTATCCTGCTATTGCTTATAAACCTGACTGTTTTTCTGGTGAGCTAACTACTCATATCGATATTAATAATTCTAGCTATTGCAAGGACAAAACTGTGATACTGAAGGAAAAGCACTATATGTGTATGTCTGACAAATGAACATTGCATACTGTTATCTACCAATGGATCTTAAATAGCACGTGAGATACATAAATATATTTTACAATACTTTCACATAGGTTGTTATATTTTTTTTTCTTGAGGCAGAGCACAGTTTTATAAAGATAGAGGTTTAGAATATAAGAGGTTACTTTTTTTTTCCCTTGAAAGACTGTTTTGAAACATGCAGTATATAAGAAATACTTGGAAACATCAGGACACTGAGCATTGATATATATAGTGACAGTTACAGATGTTACCTGCTTTTCTCTTTTATGATCATTTACGTAGCAGCAGTTTCTTTGCTACAAGCAAAATTGCAGAGTCATCTTCAGCAAAAATACTCTTGTGGTGAGAATATTCTTGGAAATCTTGGTGATATTAAGAAATCTTGGTGATATGAAGGTAGAAAGCACAATTGTCTGCATTCATTTGGCAAGTCTATTGTCTCAAACATTTTTAAATATTGGCAGAATCAGTTGATTTATAAGCTAGACAAAGCAGCTGTTAGTGATATGAAACCAGACTCCGTTATGCTTTGAGACCTTGAAACAGTGCTTTACCAAATTGCCTTGATGAGATGTTGCAATTGGTAGGCAAATCTGAACATGAAGAGGTAAACTTTAATGTGATTATCAATGAGAATTAAATATCTTTTAAATTTATAATTGTAATATGTTTAATAAGCATTTATTAATAATAATTAAAAAGAAATTAATGCTTAAAACTTTTAGTGAATACTGTAATTAAACACACATGAATAAAAATAATTTCCTCATATCTATGTCCTGTGTTGTGGTTTCTAGATTCTACTTGCCTCTTTCAACACCAGGTGAGAGGGTTGAGTTTCTATGTAAATGAAATTATTGTTCCCACATCTAAACATTTTAAAAGGATAGTGAAACACTCATATTGAGGAAAGAAGTCTGACATAAAAGTCGTCTTTTCTTATTGTGATGCTAAGATCATGCTACACAAATATTATATAGCTTATGTTGTGTGGTACAAAGCAAAAGTCATAATTTCTGCTCATCCAGATTTGTCATTGTCAAGAAAATGCTAATTAGGCAGGAACAGCTTTTGACTGGTCAGGAATGGAGGATTCAAGCATGGATCTTTCTCAGTCAGCTTATTGTTCTGGCCTTAAATTAGTTTAGGCAGATTTTGGAGCTGCCTGTATTTATGTTTTAGGGTCCTAGATTTTCAGGACTGATAGTACCCACTGAATAATCAGAGTTTGAGAACTTGGCTTTCTTGTGCTAAAATTCTGGAGATAATGTGAATGAAATCTTGTACTGTTCTGTCATTAAAAATATCTGAATTTTGCATTATGATAATACTTTTGAAGAAGAAAAAAAATTCAGAACCTCAGCTGGAATACTGCGAGTTTCCAGTCTAAGAGTTTAGGTTGGAAAGTATTGTGATAGAGAACTCACAAGCATATAATCCGCGATCATTTGTTCAAAAAATTCTTTTCTTGTTTCTAAATGGTATTCAACAGCAAGCAGATAAGAAATTCTGGTTTCTTTTTCAGAATATTAATTTCAGATGAATGTATATTTTTGTTAGACACTGATAAGACACTGGCCTAATTATAGCCTGAACTCTGAATTCTTATATCAAACACAAACTTCGAACTCAGAAAATTTTCTGTCATACAAAACAGTAATATGGAACTTCACCTGGGAAATGTAGAACACTTCAAAGAACGCAGTCTAAATCACATTTTCTGCCCGTTTTGCCACAAAATATTCTCAAGGGAAAAAAAAAATCAGATTCAAATATATTGTCTGAAGCTGGATGGAGGAGAGCAGGAGTCTGAAACTATTACAATTTATAATACAGCAGAACAAGAAGATGAGAAGACATCAGTGCAAAGCTCAGATCTATTCCTATTGGCAATGGGTATCTCATTACAACTTTCTTAAAAAACCCCAAATGCTGTGCAGGGGACATTATAATTTTCCAATGGGAGGTAAAAATAATCAAAAACTGAACTTCCGATCTCCCCTTCTGAGTGTCTTTCTAAAGTCTGCAGAAGGGATCAAATATATGAACTATAAAATTATAGAAGAAACTAAAACCCAACCACAGACATTTCAATTAGAACTCAATTCCAAAAATAGTCTATTAAAAAAAAAAATACATATATTTGAGGTTCCTGAGTCCCTTTGGATCTTTTTGAAAATTTTTTCTTAAACTTTGGTTAGACTGTGATGTACTGTTGCCTCATTAGAAATAGAAGCTTTTATTTTCTGGTAATGAGCACCAATTGACAAAGATGTACAGTCTCATGTTTGGGTCCAGTGACAAGCCTTACTGTGCTGAATTATCCTTTGTTGGCAAACCTGATCCTACCTGGGATAATGTTGAGGACTATTTTCATACCCTTTCCATGCTAAGTAGGCATCTTACATACGTGGAGCCAACTGGAGCAAGTTTGTGTTTTTTTTTTTTAAAAAAAAAAAAGGAGTGATAATTAAGAAAATTAATAACTTTCTATGGAGTAGTGGGATTCTTTTTTACCAGTCACAAAATCACTAAGGAGTGCTGTCAAAGTTGTGCAGATTCTGTCAAACTTCACTTTATATTGCAAATGGTAATATCTCTTCCTATTCTTTTTTTTTTCCTTCTTGTCAGTTGGGATGCAATAGTTACATTTTCATCATATTACCTTAATAATTTCAGGATATTTACTCAAAAGTCATGACCAAAAGTACAGTTGTTTTAATTTCCTAGGTAGTCAACAATAACGAGGATTGTTTTATAACAGGTCACCTACCAGGAGGGAGAGCTAAGAAGCATTTTGCATTTATGACGTATTTCATAGACGATTTCTCCACCAAATACTCTGACTCTAAAGCCTAAATGCATGCATTTTTGTAAACGGCAGCAATAACACAACAGCAGGTGGTGAGCTTGCACACTGCTTTGTCATCGTACTAATGAATTCTTTTGTGGGGGGGTGGCATCCCTATAAGAGACTGTAACCACAAGTCTTATTTCTGTTCCTCAGTGCAATTCCAGTTTGGGTAGAACCATGTACATCTACCTTGCTAGATGCTGCAGTGATTACTGGAATTGCATTAGCTAAGCCTTTATTTCCAAAGACTTCCATTTCAGTAGACTGTATTTTGTTTTCAGTATATTTCTCCAGATGATAACTTATCATTGTTTATTTTTCAGTTCTTGGCTGTGCTGTACAGAATTATTTTGTTTTTGTAAAGGTGGATTTAACACATGTGTATGGATAATTAGGAATCTAGAATTTCGTATTGTATCCTGTATTTGACTGTTTGTTCACTTTTGAAATGTATCTTTTTTATATTTTGTTGGTGGTATTAAATGTGAAAGAAATGTTCTGAAGAGATATTTTCCCCTCCCTACCTTTTGAACTGTGAAATATCATCATTTGCATCAATAAAACAATTACAGCAACTTAGATACACCTTGAAGGTAGTACTATTTAAAATAGTTAAGGTTTCCTTCTATATAAAGTGGGATTTATGTGCTGATGTTGAGGCTGCAATAGGGTAGTAAGTATGTTAAAGGAGAAGTACTATTAAAGCTTCTTCACTGAAGACAAAGAAAGTTGGATCCTCTTCAATTGCTGTGATGTTTTACAGTGTCTTTTTCTGCCTTGTGGAAATACTATCTTTAGAATGAAAGATGAGCTCTATTTTCCACTCTGCTGGTTACTGAACATATTGTTTAATAGACAGAGCTGTGATGAGAGGTGTTGTTTAGGACATTCTTGCACATGCTTCTGAAGATGCAGACTCTTGAAAAGAGAAAGCAAAGAAAGGAAAACTTGTTCTTTGCTCTTTAATATACCATTAGAACAGCAGTAAATAATTGTTCTTCTGAAAATCCCATGAATTCACATAGAGAAGGAATTAACGAGATTATCTTCATATATGAAGAGTTTACAGAAGCACACATAAGACTGAATTTTCATCTCTATGACCCAGCTACACAAAACATAGTAGCTTTTTTCCCTGGCCCCTGCACCCCCCCTCACCTCGTTCTATTCTGATCTCAGTTCCTTTCTCTTTTTTTTTTTTTTTTTTCCATTTTGGTTATTAGTAATAATCCGCATCTATAACTACAAGTGCAAAGAAAAGTGATTTTTGTCCCCTAACACCGCTTGGTAAGACTTTATATAGAGCATTTACCCCTGTAAGTTACCAGAGCTGAACATGCATCTTAATTGAGAGCTCTGAAATATGTGGAAAACATTGCATTTACCCCAGCAGGCCTTCAGGCTGCTACATAATTTAACTAAATAATAGGAATGGAAAACCATATTTATATATATATATTTATATATATATATATATATACACATACATTTTCCTCAAGATCAATGCACATATCAGTATAAAATTTCTCATGTTTCAACAGACTCGAAGCATGGTTTACTTCAAATCCAACTGACTGCTTATTTACATGAAGACCTGATACTTTATTTTTTATAAATGGTTTACATCTATTTTAAAGCATTGCAGGGAAAAATACATTTCAGAAGTGAACGAACAGTCAAATGTGGAAAAGATACAGCACAAGAATTTCCACTTTCTCAGAAGGCTCAAACCACAGAAGAAAACTACAGAAGGTTCTAATTCTCCATTCAATGTGTTAATTTCACATGGATACAAAGTTTATTTAAAATCAACTCCTCCTTGTGCATTCTGCTGATACTGTGACCTTAATGGAAGTTTTGTGTATATAGAACTTGTTTTCTTTGAGTAACGTGAGTCTGAAAACTGAATTGTTTTTAAGTGGTTTAGTTCTCATCAGCAATATAGTCAGAAAACAATATTTTATTTGTTTTGCCATAAAGGAATGGTAAGACTATATTAGAGATTTTTATTTTCCAAATTGCAAATTTTAATCTACTAAAAAAAATCCGAACTTCTTCTACTGTCTCACCTCACACTTGCTTAAGGGTGATTAGATAATTTTCATTTCAGTGAATTCCAATTAGACATGCATGAAGGTCTTTAGCAGAGAAACCAGATTCTGGTGAATAAAAGTACCCTAGTTGTCCAAAACAATGTCCCCAGGCTATCTATCTATCCTCTTCCCAGAACTGTAGAGGCTAGATAGGAATATAAAATGCTTTTCCTGAAACTACTGCTATTTTTGAAAGACTTTTCAGAGTGAATTTTGATATCTTTGTCTAAATAGGAAGCTGTTATTTTCTAATTATGTGCTAGCAAGGGAACTAAAGTTATAACAGTAAGAAAGGGCAAAATGTATGTGTTGTATTACATACTTGTAACTTTTGTAAGTCATATCTACACTGCAAAGATTTCTAGATATCTACATGAATGTTGGGAGGGTAGAAAAAAAAAAAAGGTAATTCCTAAGTGCGGGGAAAAAGCACTGTAATTATCTATATGATATAGTTATCTCATGTAGAGCTAGTTTATACTGAAAAAAAAAAGAGTTATTTTGTTTCTATTTTTTGACGCTTTAAACTGTCTCTCTGCTGGAGAACATCATGCTACTACTGACAATACCTTACAGTATTGGTCTATAAGACTGAAGTCTTTTGTAAGACTGGAAAAACAACAGGAAAAACATACTCTTGGAAGGTCTTCCTAGAAGTTACCAGTCTGAACAAACTTTCATTCATCTAATTAGTGATGGGGATATACTCACCCAGCAACAGCACATTAGTAAAATTGGTATTTATATGATGATACAATACATAGCATTAATTAAACAAAAAGCATCTGAAATGAGAGAAGCTTCAAGATTCCCAGCAATAAATGCAGTTACACAAAGCTCTGGGAGAAAGTGACAACTACTTTAACAACAGAGATCTTGGGGACACCATGTCTGGCTTAGTGTTTGCCTCCTTCTATTGCTAAAGCACAAACCTTTTTCTTAGTTTTATAGTTTCAGCTTTATCCTTTGTGTTTTGCATTCTCTAAAACCAAAGTAATGTCCAGATACTAGATAAGCATTTTAATTACTTTTTAATTTAAAATCAAAGACATAAATCCCTAAAGCAAAAAGGTTATAGAAATAATTTAAAGTCAATTAAATGAATGCAAGCTTTGAACTCCTGTATAATACCATTTCTGCTGCTAGTAATTGACTTACTTTTGTTCTTCTGTTAATCAGAATTAATTTGTAAGTCCTTAAGGGTATTGATATATCCCATTCCAGAAAAAAAAAAAAAAAAAGTACACTGGGCTGCCAAATGAGTTACTTGAACACATTAGTATTATTTTATTGACATAGGTTAAGTATAGATATTTCAGAAAAGTTTCATTACTGTTTTCTTCTTGTAAGCATGTACTGTTGTAATAGATATAAAATAAACCACATAATGTGACTATTTTTAGTGTATCACCATAGATTAGAATCTTCCAGACTTAAAAAAGATATTTCTGTCTGTACAGATGACATTTTAGCCATAAGATGTAGGTACAGCAGTCGCCACCTCATGCTGATTAGCAGAGGGTTGTAGATAACATTTCTATTGTCAATCATAATGTTTAACACAGACCAGTTCTTCAGCTTCATAAATTGCAGATGCAAGCTTGGACGGTACTTCAACAGCCAATTTGACATAGAAGGTGTTGGCAGGGTAGTGTCTGTGAACCAAACTATTGGGATGACTTAGGCAGTTTTCACAGCAACTGCAGCATGTAGTTTGGTTAGTATGATAAATAGTCTATCTTGAGCTCAGCAAAAAAGATTCTTTTATAATTCTCTTGGGATTGCTCACTTCATGTGACACATAAGCAAAATGACATTTTAACTAAACTACAGATTAATTCATTTTTACAGGAATTACACGTTTCAGTAAATATAGAAATTCTCACATGAACTGTGAAAGTGGTCCAGAAAGGGGAGTTTAGGTCTATACATCATTTCCACTATCCATCTGAGCTGCAAGCAGTAGAAATAGACTCTTACATACAAGTGTCTCTGGGACCTTTTCCAGGAAGACAAAAAGAAACTCTAGCTGATACTCAAAAATTGCAAGAAAAAAAAAAAAATCCATCAGTTATAGTAATTATAAAAGTTGTTAGAAACTTTCCTGCACTATAGATTTACAGATTCAGCTCTTTCAGTTCATTTAAACATCACACCCCTATTTTCTAGTCCCAACAGGTTTAACACTGTGTAGTTGTATGGCAAAATTGGCACCAAATCTTCCCAATCTCAAGCTAAATCAGAACACTCAAAAGTAATACGTGCTTTTCTATCTTTTCCTTTTGCCTGCAGATGTTCGCATACTTTATTATATATTTGTGTGTGTGAGTCCGTGAGTGTTCAGCTACTCTGCTGCTGAAATTAAGATCATGAAGAACTGAAGTGCATAAAAAGGACTACAAAGAGATTGATCTGATTCTAGAAAGTATTTGCCCAGAACAAAAAGCAAGTCTTAGACTTTTGTGACAATTTTTTGATCATCCTTAGAAAAAAATGTTATGCACAATTGTCTGTTTCAGACTGTTGCCAGCCACTTCATTAGTTGAATGGTCTCGTAGATAAAACCAAGTAGTTTTTGCCATCATAGGATTTAATCCATCTCACTAAAGTAGATATCTAAAGGCAGGCTGCATCTCTTTGCTAAAGTAAGGTTCCTGCATTTAATAATTACTCATCTACCCCAGAACAGAAGTCTAATTACTGTATAAAATTGGAAGATATTTTCGATGTCTGAGCTCTTGACTAGAGCAGTTTCAGCTATTGAACATTTCATGTGGATGTCTGCTCTCGTCTCTTTTCCTCCTATGTGAAAACCATTGGAAGATGCAAGTCAGTACAGTACATTAAACAACTTCCCCCTCTCCTCCTCTTGTTGCTTCCCTCTATACTCCTGCCCCTTCTTTATAATTGCCAAAAATCAGTGCTCTATAAGGTGCTGGCACACTCATATTTCTTTCTGTCCAGCAAGATCTACTTGCTACACAAATCTCAGCAAACAGGAAGATCTTCATAGGTAGAAAGAACCACCCCATATCAAGTTCTGCTAAAACCAAGGGCAAAAACTCTTCTACTTTCACAGCCATATTACTCAATCTGCTACTGAGCCTGTTGGAAGCTCCACAAAGTACAAATGTCTCCCTCAAATGCCAGCTCCATTCTCAGCTGCTGCCAGAGGAGTTATGGATCCTCACTTTTGTCATGTAGAGATGAAATCTGAAAGACCTTTAAAACCACTACTTAAAGTAATTTGTGTAGAATTCATAAAAATTCACCTGAGCAATCAGGTATTTCCTTAGTTTTCTTACATATGTTAATAAAGAATTGAAGCTTTTTAACTTGCATTATAGAGAACTCTAAATTATGCGTTAAAACTTTCAAGACCAGCACGCATGCTTAAAGATTCAAAGAAGCTATTTCTAAACATTTGAATTCCCTTATTAATATTATCAAGAAATAATTCTACCAATAGTTTTGCCCATGATGCTGTTCAAGTATTCTCATTTCAAACTCTGTTTTCTTGTAGACTTCTGTGTGCTGTGCAAAATTAACAACTAAATTATACCTCTTTTCAGGCAGGGTAATTAAGAAGTGCACCAAATAAATGTGTGATCTGCAGCCACTCTTAGATCTTCATCTTTTGTAATGTTCTTTCTGCAACAAGACCTGAAATAACTCTTCAAAAGTGTCCTGTTGGTACATAGAATAGGAATGTACAGTTCTTTTCAGACACCTTATGTCTCAAATAATAAACCTCAATAACAGTGCCAGTCAATATTTATTTTCAGTTCAGAATCTTTATGGAATAGTAGTATATTACACATTTGAAAGATAGGGCATCAGAACAGGCACACTCTAACATTGCTACAGAAACTCAAACCTTTGCCTAAGGCAGTAATGACATAGCATAAGCTTTCAAATCAAATTAATCAAAAAATTGAATGAAAACTCATTAAAATAATCTTGAAATTATAGTAGTTCTAGAAAATTACTTAATAGCTTAGTATTAAACTACATATACAGAACTAATAGAAATAGAAATAAAATGTACTTAACTATATATATATATTTATTTTTTTTTTACCACAGCATAAAGTAACAAAAAAAAAAATCTAAATTTTAGGCCTGGCTACTGAAAAATCATATTCCACCTGAGAGAGGCCCTCTAAACAATTAAGAGATTCCATAATACAGGAGTAACTACAACCAACATAATAAACAATCACTTTCAAGTGTTACTCAATAAGAAATGCTTCATAGAGGACCTGACTTTTTCTTCCACTAAAGCATTTTCTTCCACAGGAAATTCATAAATTCAGTATCCTTCACCATCACAAAGGCAATCTGCATCTTCAACTATTAAAAAACAGCCAGAGATGGGAAGAATGGACTTTCTTCTCATCTCACAGTTCAGGGGATACTGCACTCATACAATATGCAATTTTCCCAACGCATTTTTTTTTTTTTAACGGATATAAACCTTCATGAAAGAACCTGGTAGGAACTTTACCACCACGTCTTCAGTGTCTCTGATTGGTCACATGCTCCAGATAAGGCTATTTTATTTGTTTTTAAGAAGGAAAGAAGAGACGAAAAATAGACGCATATGGCATGAGAGAAGCAAAATAACTTGTGCTACAGTTCTGTTTCAATTTTTGTTTTCCTGAACAGTTACTAGTTAATATAAAAACTGAAACATTATTTGGCTCAGGTACTAGAACAGCCTGGGTGAGCATCCTAATCAGCAGGATGGAGAGCCATGATAATTTACATGCTCTTTTTGGTTCTGTTAGTCTTTATTTACGCAATATGAGAAGAGTCTGAATTTTTTGCTGCTAGTCTTTGCTCCTAGCAATATCCTCCTGTAAAGCACATCATCCTGGAGTGTTAAGGGAGTTAGCAGGGAAGAGTGGGAAGCCTGCATCATTTCAGGCAAAGAAAATAATTGAGCCCTTGTTCACTACCTCTAAAAATCCTTCTGGTCTGTTTTAACAGAAAACCTGATCTTCTACATCTGTTCAGAACACACCAGATTGCCTCAAGCAACTCTAGTTGATGAACAACTATTTTATTCATTTTAACTGGATTTATAGAAGAGACAGGTGCAAAACTGTAAACATGGAGGGCCATCTGGACAAGCTCAGAATAGCAATGTCTTGTGAATCTGGGAATCTCTGGATGGTACATGTGTCCTTAAAGAGATAAAATACCATGCAATATTAGAACAGATTTACTTTATGTGTGCAAAGTCCTCTGAATATTTTCAGCCCAGCTACTCAACATTTCTACAGTAGGAAAGACCCGGGACATATTGCTCTTTAGCATCTATCTGGCTGAGCCTCTTTCATTCCTGATCCTCTGAAGTGCAGCCACAGGGGCCACGAGTGAAGAGATGGATGTGGTACTGAAGCAGAACTGTAACAGCCCCAGAAACTTCAGTACAAAGCCTTAGATTGCACACTTCTGACATGTTTCCCAGATAAGGGCACTTGGGGCTCTCAAGAATATTAGGCACACAAAATTAGCTAGGTAGGGCTTCTTCACCTTTTATCCTGGGAGATCAAATTACCTTTTAATGAAACAGTGGGTGTAAATCACTCCAAAATTAGTGTAATAACTGATTATATGCAGTGAATGACTGTGCAGTGATTAAACTTTAATGTGAATGATTCTAACTCATACATCTGGATTAGAACTTTCTTTAGAATTATTTTGTATTGTAGATTTACCAGACTCCTTGTTAGACTGGGTATAGATCATAAAATATGACAGATCTTATTATAAAAATAAGGATAGATCTGAAATAGATTGTTTTTTTTTTTTTTTTTTTTTACCCCCCAGTGCAGTCAGGGTTTGAAAAAACTATAAAAGGCTCCTCCTGCATTCTTTACCAGTGATGTCCAGTGGTGGGCATCTTTAAATGGTAAAGATGTTTTGTAGAAGGTTTTTTCTATCTGTGATGCTTGAAAGATAAATAACGGTGATTTTTTAATTTTTTTTTAATATTTTCTAGTTTTACTAGCCCTGTCGATGTAGTTGAAACCCTCACCTTTCCCATTTTCTTACAGGGTACATGGAATGTGATGTTTAGCTTAATTCAAAATAAAAGAAGCTGTGATCTGTTCCCAGTTAAAGTATTTCAGTAATGGGATCTAGGAAGTGTTGAAGGGTTTATATATCCAACTAAATGTCTCACTTCTTCCAAGTAGCTACTTATTCCACCTATGACATTGCAAAGCATATATAATTAAAAGATTAATTCTTACTAGGTGTCTAATATTAACGAAGACGGTTGGAGATGTTTCAATGTATGTTACGTTCATTATTGCACTTTGATACGTATCAAAGACAGCAGATAAACTCAATTAGTTTCTCTTTTTTTCCTTTGGCATGTACTGTGAACAAATTTGGTTCTTACATTTTCCACTCCCAAAGTAAATGCTTTCAACTGTTGTTTGTTGTTGTGCACTTAAGTGTCTTAAATAATTTTAATATATTTAATTATTGTAGATTGATTATTTCATTTTCCAAAAGGCTAGTGAACAGCTGAATGGCATGATTAGAACTAGCAGTTGTACTTGTATAGCATTTGAAATTTCTTAATAGAAGTACAAATATTTAACCAATTGTAACTAATATGTAAAGATTAAGAACACCAGTTTGATTAGGTTGTCAATTACTATATATAAGCGAGTAAAACCACCAGGAATCATAGGTAGAACATTGGGAGAACAACATAAAACACAATCATATATTTGAAACTTATATTTACCAAACAAATTAAAGATTTAGTGCTTGCATGTCTAAAAGTATATTGTCTTGACCTCATTCAAGCTTCTAAACAAGAGATTCAGAGACTACACATTTTCTCAAGCAAAATTCATGTGTAAAGTGATATCTGTTCTGCTGAGGATATCACATAGAACTAGAAAATAATTGCCTTGAAAATAAAACTTACTTGAATTCCAAGACTTTGTCAGCTAGCTTTTGAAGAAATGAAGTAATTTTCAAAAAAAACAGAAACACTTTTCCTGTAAAATTATTAAATTATTATTCAATTAAAATTGCTCAGATATTTTTAGATATTGTAGCTAAGAATACACCTACTGCACAATTAGTGTTGTTATTAAACTGATTTAATTATTCAGTAACTTAATTAGCTAAATTTAGGAGGGAATCAAATGTTCAGCTCCTGATAATTACTATATTGTTCACCAATACTGAAGGAATGAATGCAGCTGAGAACTTCTACTTCACAATACTTCAAGGAGTTTTGTAGGAAATTAGTAGATCAAGAATAATGACTGTATGCAATCTGTGAGTGACTACGCAAGGACCATGGTATATCATTGCACTGGAAAGCTAGGATCTACCTGCTGTCTGTAAGGTGATTCTTCTCCAGATTGTGGCTGAACTATTATTTTGAGTTTGACTGGATGAAAATGGACACTCCCAGGTCATTGACATCAAAGTCAATTACCTGACTTGATGGAAAGATTATGTTTGAAGAAATAAAAATTATAGGAAAGAACAGTGTCACAAATAATTTTGTGTGTGTTTATTACACTAAAATGCTACAATCTACACTAGGTCATACATATGTTTTCACCAAACACAGCACAATGGAGCCAGGATCTAGACTTGGGTATTAAGTCCAAATATATTGATTATTTGAAATATATCTCACCGTATCAGAAGAATTTGAGAATATTCTTTCTGTTAAAATGTGAATATATTCCCAGTATGTGAATATTTCCACTAATTGCAAATGTTTCAACAGGTCAGAAGAAATTTCTTCCTTCACTATAGTCTTTTATGTTTCCTTCAGCCAACAAGTTCTCAAAACTCTGATCCAGAGATGCTGAATTAATTAACCAATTCTTCTTGTAAGTTTTGCTTTTTAAATTATGGGTAAGTTTTAAACTTATTTTACTTATTATGCAACACAATCAAAATACATGGCTACATAAGTAGTAGTGGGCACAGTTTATATGTTATACTCTTCACTGTACAAACACTCTGTATCAGTTTGCTTTTGTTAAATTCTGAGTTGATTTAGGAGAAAAAGAAGAAGCTGGAAAGTTTTCTCTCCCTCTCTCTTTTTCAGGAGTGCTGTTCCTAGAACAATGGGAATAAATATTGCAACTGTATACCTCAACCAGTCACTTCTGTTCTTAAAATGAAGGCCAATGCAATAAACAAGCAAAAATCCCAGAATAGTCCAACTTAAAAACAAACAAAAAAACCCACACAGGCCTTAAAAAACCATCATGAGGTAGCAATGAAATTTTCCTTTGCAGAGGATTTCATAAGGAAAATCTTTGCCTTAAATATCTTGACCTTTAAGCAGAAAGAGGTGATTTAACAGCCTGTTGTCCATCATTGTTAATAATTTACAGCTATTTACACCATAGGTAAAAACATAAATATTTCTGCATGATAACTTATTTCAAAAAGGTATGCAGAGACAGTAGGAATAAGTTACCTGAAGTGTACTTTTTATATGAAAGGAAAATAGGAGTTATTTTTACTTTCTTTCTTAGAAACTGATTTATTTTTTCCTTTAGGTGGAATGAGTTTTTTGATAGAGGTCTCTTCTCTTTTTCTTTATTTCTTAGACTGTAACATATAGCTTACTTTGTTGAAGACCAGTCATCCTAGAAGCTGTTTTCTTCAGGTTTGGTCTGCCGTCTAATTTGTATTTACCATGTCCTACATTTTGGTTAGTCATAAAAGTGTCTTTGGAAGCTGAAATATTGTCTCCGACATCTTGAACTTACTGTTTTGAATGAAACACTGTACAGATTAAAACTTTGGAACATGGCTACTAAATTTATAGATCAGTAGATTGTGTGTTTTACATAATTTTGTTTTTATTTTTATCATGACTTTGTGAATTTGATGTGATCCATGTATATGATGGCATATCATTTTTAACAGTCACTGTTGATACTGTACATTTGTATTTTATTTCTTCAAAACACAAATTCATTTGGTCATTTTAAACGTAGCAAAACCGTCTAAAAAACAATAACAAATCAGGAAAAAAAAAGAAAAAGAACTGCCTCTAATTTGATTTCAAAAAAATTTTTTTTTTTCTGTTCTTCTTAATAATCTAATTAACTCTATATATAGCTGGTGCAGATGAGTGATTTAAGGTCCTGCTTGCCACAGAGTAATGTTTAGATCACTTAGAAAAAGTGCAATTTAACAGCGTTTGATGGTAAGGTTCAGTCTATTAGTTACTGCATGTAGAAAATATGCCAGCAGAATTGGGTGAGAGTTATTCTAGAGTGATTTCTGTGGAGACAAGATATAGTTGATAAAGGGTAGAGGGAGACCCTCTTGTTAAGTCATGAGGTTCAGAATGGACTTACGTGATTTCTAAGCTCCTTCTCAGAGAGGACTCTAGGTGTGGCTACATCGAAACAGTCCCAGACTTGGTCAATGGCTTAAGTCTAAGAGACATAGGTGCTAAGGGAAAACAGGTAAGGCATTACATGTGCTTGTGGCCCAAGGATTATATATGCACTCCTGATTATTTGTATTGCTTGGCTAGGATTTCAAAATTTCATCATGCTGCGTCTCAACTTGCTTACCTCTTCTGTGGGGACCTGGTGACAGATCATTCCAAAATCTGGATCCCAGGTGTCTTGAAGCAAACTCTCAGGCATTGAAATTCATTGCTGACAAAGATGGGATCCCAGGTCTCTCAAAGAAAACTCTCAGGCATTGAAGTTCATAGAAATTAATAATTTACTGGAGTAGTACAGCTGCAAGGCTGGCTAGGTGCCTTCAGAGAGGTGCTGAGAAAAGTGTAGAAGTCCCTGGGTAATTATACCCTTACAGACTAATTATCCATCCCTCATGTGTTGATTCAGTCCAATAGTTACATTTGAGTCTGGGGTATTCTTGCTTCTCATTGGATTCTTTCACTGTCTTTAGACAGGCGCTTGTTTTGTTTAGTTGCAGATGTTGATAATTTACAGCTCCTTCATGCTGGCCTTGAAGGCATTATTTTGCCCAAGTGAAACCAGTTTTGCTCAACAAGGTACAAAACATGCCTTATCTTGCAGGTGTTGGTGTTTTGTAGCTGCTTTGTTTTCATACAAGTTTGGTAAATATGAGTGGAACTTTACAACCCACAGTTTAAGATTGCAGCAAATTTAGCTACTAAGTAACACAAAACAGACAGTATATTAAAAACTGCATGACCGTATAATTCTAAGTTATTAATTCTATTGAAAATCTACTTATTTAAGATAAACAATTAATAGAGAACTTAAATTGGGCTCATCCAGTGATCTGTGATTAGTAGAAGATCATTCCCCTACAGCCATGCTTGTCTAACAGAGAGAGCTCAAAGTAGGTTCTCCCAGGTTGTCATATTTGTGGAATAAAGTTGTTTGCTTATACTCAAATTGCAGACAGTGGGAAAGGTATGCACAAACCTCCTTGCACCCACAACTTATTGATGTTCACTGCTCCTTTGTGGGTTTCCTCAAGGAATTGTAGAATGGGCTAAAGCTCAGACCTTTAGCTCTTTTAGAGCCTGTACCAAGCTGATGCTGGCTTGGTTAAATAGGAAGTGGGGGCATCGGGTTGATCAGTCACAATATCTAGTGAACACGGTAATCAGCCTGACCCATTTTTTGGGGGTAAAATCCCATTCTACTGTACTTTTTTTCCAGTGCCCTCTGGCTAGTTTTTAAGTGGTACAAATTAGAAGTTCTTGTCAGTCCACTAAAAATGCAACTAGCGTAATATTTCATGCAAAAATTAGTATTTTTCATGCATTACACAACGTATTCTTTCTATTTAAAGTTCTCACAAGAAACATCTAAGTTGCATTCTCTAAGCAGCTGTACTACTGGGACAAATGTAGCAAATAAACCTTTACAAAAAAACCAAGTCAAGCCCAGTTAATTCCCAGTTATGCACTACCAGGCAGATTGTAGAGATACATGGATGTTGGTGGCGTGATCAACTTCTGGCAAGCGGTGTGAAGCTACTTCTTTTTGAGAATTTGAGTTGTCTTCCCACATTCTGAATTCCTGAATTCTTTCCTGAAATGCAGTGTCTGATCTTTCTTTTTAAATTAGAGCAGAGGTTAGTTGCGTTTGGGAAAGGAATTTCTATTTCTGTGTTAAGAGCGTGACAGCAGGATGTGGGCACTTGGAAGGAATAATCTAGGATTTTTTTTTGTTTCTTTTAATTTCTTCCACTAATGAATGTACATTAGGTCGGAGTACAGCTAGGTGTCAAATCTAGTGAGTGGGATATCTACACAAGAAGGGTCCACCCTGAATTCCAATTTCTAGGAGAAATGAGTAATAATTTGAAATACTACAACAGTTACTGGAACAGAAAATGAAGATCAGGACTCTGCCTCCTATATGGATGTTTTAAGAAATGGCTGAAAAAAATTTCTTGCTCTCGAACTTTGGCTCAATAAATGTGTAATTATTTTCTACCTAATGAAATGGTTTCAACAAGCCAGGGTGAGAGTGCCCTGCACATAGACAGATCAGTTACTGTGCTAGGAAGCTTGAAATGTGGGTTTAATTTGTCTTGGGTCAAATAGGGTTATTGGACTTGATAATCACATATCCTGAGCCATTTCATAAATGTGGCTGCACAGTGGTCTGGGAAGGGGGACATTCTCTTTGAGATTTAAGAACAATGTTAATGAGTCACAGGCTTTAGCAGGGTGCTTGCACCTTCTCGCACTGAGGACTAAACAATTACTAGGATTTTCAAAGGCAGAATTTTAAGATGCGGGGAAGCTTTTATGCCCAGAATTTGGTCAAGCATAAAAGGTGAGTTTTAGAGTCAGCATTAAGAAATTATTTCCTTAAGACCAGTGCAGACAGGACAAAGACACCAACATCTTTTGATTTACCTCGGTACCTGTTAATATCTGAATGAATTCCTTATGAAGGAGAATCTCTGTCACTTTTTTTGGGCTGGATGTCTCCATTGACTGTTATTAGCACATGGAGATTAGTTACTGTTCTGTTTGAAATTGTTGGTTTACCAACAGGGGAGAATGGATACGGGATGGGCTATAGGGGTATCTTGGGATGATCTGTCTTTTCTGCTATTTCTCCTTTTCAATTACTTATTCTTTTATTATTTTTTAAATCTAATAGTGGTGTTTTTTTGATTTTTTTTTTTTAATTGGGGGGCGGGGAGGGGAAATTACCACATATGGTAGGATTTTAAGAAGGAGAGTTGATTAAAACAGGGATGGCAGACTATTACCAAGACATCATTTATGTGCATAATGGATGCTGCTCTATTAAGGATTCTGAATACGTGTTTAGTCACAGTACACAAGGACATCTGTATTTCAACATCTTGCCACTGTAAAGTGGCTTGTTCAAGTCCTTATGATGAGCAAATGGCCATTTTGTTGAAAATAACTTGAAACACAAAAATGAGGATAGGAGGTGAAAGTTTCAAGGTGACTGTGGCATTTAAGAATCTAAGGCCAGAGAGCTATCATTTCTGATTAAATGGCTTATCTAAGTCTGATTGTCTCTTTACGTTTGGGTCATATTCATCCCTCAAGCAGAGTCACTGAAGCAGTAGATGAACTTGATTCTTTCATCCTCATCCAGTTGACCCTGCTGGGCACTCCTATTTTTCAAGACATTCTTTTGATGTAAACTGACTTGATTTTGGCAGAAGGTACTAAATAAAGCTAAAGTATTACTATAAAAAGTAGTTGTAGTATAAATATGAAATAAACCATGCTGAAAATCCTGCTGTTGAAATAAAGGTGGTCCTGTTTCATAGATTTTCATTTTTAATTCACTGTCATTATATTATTTTGCTTTACTCTCTAAAGCTTATTTTGCTCTGTGAAGCTTATGTAAATGCTGTCTCCTCAGTTTCTACGGCATTACATATTTCCATATGACAACCCACAAGTGTCAAAAATATGAGACAGAAAAAACTTGTGTATAATGTTAGAATAACATTAGGAGTAGGTACTTGACTCTGAAACATGCAATTGTATCAAACCACAAAAATGGATGCAAGTATTCTATCCTTTAACAAAAGAATATGGAATGCCAGAGAGAAAAATTATCAAACTGACTTCCAGTATTGTATAATTATTTGAAAGATTGTACTCAGAAAGCAGAGAAATCAGTAGGAAGCTGGTATTAAATACTTCAATCTAATATTTCAATAAGTAATTGGGAAAATAAGATTTTTCATTTTTATGGTTTCTTGCACCTGCTGCTCTCTCTTGAATGCTAGTGATGCTATGAGTAGTTACTAAGGAAACAGAGATTCTTGGATTTAATTAGGACTTGTCAGGTAAAGCTCTTTAACTTATGTGACTTTTTTTTTTTTTTAAAAAAAACCCTCCAACTTTCAAAACAATGTAGCTAAAATCAGTCTGCATATATCTAGTTGCTGAGAAAAGATCCCAAGCAGGGTTAAAATAGCCTGTAGCACTTCTTCCTCATTCATTTACAACAAAAAAAAAGAGAGAAAAATGCCTAAATGTATACATACAATTAAGAGAAAGAATGACGGTGAAAATTACCGTGAAAATGACCACTTCTAATTTATCTCTTATTCTGCAATATTGTCTCAGAATGAAATTAAAATATATATGAAATAGCATTTGAGGTCTATTTAGAGTCCTTGTGTGTTATAACCTGTGTCACAGTAGGAAATAATATCTACCTATAGCTCACTTTGATGGCAGTATTTCACATTTCACTGATAGCTCAGATTCCAAGATTTCATGTTGAATAAGCTTATCAAGGGGACAATTATATGGCAACAAAATTCTTATCTGACAGAGGTCTCCATTTCCTCTTCTCTGTGGTAGGGAAAGGGTTTGTACAAAAAAATAAATGTGGCCTGAATGAGTTCTCAGTCACTGTGGAGCTGCTGAAAACTGCTCAGATCTATGAAGTTGAGTGAAAAATCACAGAGAAGGAATTTCAGGCAGGTACTAGTCCTACAGAAAGCTGTTAATAACATAGTGAAAAAACGTGACAGGAACAATGTTCTTAAAGAGGAAGATTCAGTTTCTATATGCAATTGTGTTATTTAACCCTTTTGTCTTCCTTTTTGACACTATTCTTAGTTCTCTAGAAATTAACTTTCTAGAAAATACCAAAAAGTAACCAGAAAAAGGAGGTATTTTTTTTCCTTTTTTTTTTTTTAATTTTGATCTTATTTAATTTTATTTATTTTCTTTCTTGATAGTTTCTTGTTGATTTTCTTCCTCTGTGACATCCTCCTCGGTTAGTTCTGATACCAGGGTTGTACAGACAATATTCTCTCGAGTTCTCTGGACTTTTCTTAAGCTATTATAATATTCCTTTCACCAGAGTCTCTTTTCAGTGTCCCTTGACTCCCTCTTTTGCATTTACTCCTCTTCCTGTAAAGCTAACTTCAATTTCAATTTTATCTTCACCTCAACGTCTTAATTTTGTACTAGGTGATAATGAGGCAGTGATTATGAGAACTAATACCACAGGAAGACCTAGGAATTCATAAATATAATGAGTAGTTCTTCTATCCAAGAAACAGATACGGAATATGCAATAGTGTTGTCATTAGCGTAGTTCTATGTTAAGTTCCTTTTTTTTTTTTTTTTAATTTGAATTTTGCCAAATAAGCAGGCAAACACGCAAACGGCAGGGCTTTCCTGGTTGGAAGTACACATACATACATACATACATACATATATATATATATATACACATATAAAATACTATATTACTATATCATAGAATACAATATTTCCTTGGGAAAGTAATGGAATGACTTATCCTTGGTGCCATCTCAAGGCATATCAAGGATAAGAGGGTCATTAGGGGCAGTCAACATGGCTTCGCCAAGGGGAAGTCATGCTTGACCAACTTCATAGCCTTTTATGAAGATATAACGAGGGGGATAGATGATGGCAGGGTGGTGGATGTGGTCTACCTTGACTTCAGTAAAGCATTTGACACAGTCTCCCACAACATTCTCATAGCTAAACTGAGAAAGTGTGGTCTGGACGTTCGGGTGGTGAGGTGGACTGCAAACTGGCTGAAGGAAAGAAGTCAGAGAGTTGTGGTCAATGGGGCAGAGTCCGGTTGGAGGTCTATATCTAGTGGAGTGCCTCAGGGTCAATGCTGGGGCCAGTACTGTTCAATATATTCATCAATGACTTCAATGAGGGACTAGAGTGTACTATCAGCAAATTTGCTGATGACACCAAGCTGGGAGGAGGAGTGGCTGACACACCAGAAGGCTGTGCTGCCATCCAGTGGGATCTGGACAGGTTGGAGAGTTGGACGGGGAAAAATTTAATGAAATATAACAAGGGCAAATGTAGAGTATTGCATCTGGGCAGGAACAACCCCAGTTTCCAGTATAAGTTGGGGAATGATCCATTAGAGTGCAGTGTAGGGGAAAGGGACCTGGATGACCATGAGCCAGCACTGTGCCCTTGTGGCCAGGAAGGCCAATAGCATCCTCGGGTGTATTAGAAGGGGGGTGGTTAGTAGATCGAGAGAGTTTCTCCTTCCCCTCTACTCTGCCCTTGTGAGACCCCATCTGGAATATTGTGTCCAGTTCTGGGCCCCTCAGTTCAAGAAGGGCAAGAAACTATCGGAGAGGGTCCAGCGTAGGGCAACAAAGATGATTAAGGGAGTGGAGCATCTCCCTTATGAAGAAAGGCTGAGGGAGCTGGGTCTCTTTAGTTTGGAGGAGACTGAGGGGTGACCTTATTAATGTTTACAAATATATAAAGGGTGATTGTCACGAGGATGGAGCCAGGCTCTTCGCGGTGACAAACAATGGTAGGACAAGGGCTAGTCGGTTTAAGCTGGAACATAAGAGGTTCCACTTAAACTTGAGAAGAAACTTCTTCTCAGTGAGGGTAACAGAGCACTGGAACAGGCTGCCCAGGGAGGTTGTGGAGTCTCCTACTCTGGAGACATTCAAAACCTACCTGGACACGTTCCTGTGTAGCCTCACCTAGGCATTCCTGCTCTGGCGGGGGGATTGGACTAGATGATCTTTCGAGGTCCCTTCCAATCCCTAGCATTCTATGATTCTATGATTCTACGATTACTGTTAAAGCAGGTCACCATTATGAAACTGGATTTGAATTGTTTGGGTCATACATGCATCTGTATATTCTACCATGGCTATATATTATAATTTAATGCAACTTAACTTGTTATTTGATTTGATGAACTGCTAGAGTAAGAATATATCTGATGTCATATTATTTTGTGCAACAAATGAATAATTTCTCACTATGTCTTGTCCAAGGTCCATCAAGAACATTCCTAATTAACATTTGAATACTGTCTTAACTTGCAATAATGATGTGTAATTAGTTAGACATATTGACATCAGTAGTGGTAAAGCTGTCCTGAAATTATATAATAATTTTGAATAGCAAAGAGTATTTTAGAATTGAATTTAACAGAGTGATGGTTAGAAAATCAGATTTTTTTTTTTTAGGCTAACTGGATTGTGTAATACTGATACTTTATAATTGTAATTCTGCTAGAAATTGTAATACAGCTTTATCTATATAATATTCTTAATAAAAAACAAACAAACAAACAAACACAACAATTATAAAACCAAGAATTCACAAAATGTATTGTTGTCATTTGCCTATAGACAAGTGAAAATCTGTTGGTATAGAACATGGTTTATACCTGCATTCTGTTTCTGTGATAAATTAATGAATTTTGTGACAGCAGGACCTGTCATCTGTGGAAGCAGCAGAGCAACCAATATGTCAAAGTGCTCCTAAATCTTTTCTTATGAGTAAGGTGGATACATCACAATTGCTAGAAGAAATCTGGCAGATTTTCATTACATTATTAGAGCTTTTGTTATGGTTCAGGAATATGATTTTGTTTGTGTACATGCTTTTTCAGCTAATGGATGGACTCTTTCTTCAGTGATGGCCAATAAAAACATAAAAAAAAAATTACACGTAGACACATCCTTTAAACTTAGTTAAATTACTTGTATTTGTAACACAACGTTATTTCCTTTCTCTTCATATACTACTCCAAAAATCTTTCTCAAACAACAAGAAATTTTATTCACTTTCAAAGTTTTCTTGAAGGCAATTAAGATCACATGTAATTTAAAAACTAGTCCTTGCCCTTTGAACAATAAAGAGCTAATGAGAAACAGAAAAACAAACAAAAAACACAAACAAAACCACAACAACTAAGTAAATTGCACTGCTTTGAATATAAGTTGAAAGACAAAATCATTAGTCTCATGCATCTACAGTACTAGCATAATGAAATATAATGCTTCTTATATGGTACAGTTGTACAAAGATTTGTATAAGTTTTAAACACTGCTTATGGACTGTCAGTATGTAATTTGTATTCTGGTTAACGATTGTGCTGCAATGCAAGTGGAAAGAAATATTATCTGCACATTATATGTAACAGCTTGTCCAGGGATCAGGGATCAGGATGCATGTAGATATTTCAATCCCAGCTACTCTTTATCAAAGATGGACTGCTCCATATATCTTTCAGAAGGGAAGTTTATGAGCTTCTTTAATAACTTCTCCAGTAGTGCAAGACCTTATCATGTAAATTATCCTGTAACACTTCATTCTAGATGTGCACTATAATTCAGTTTGCTGAGTGATAGAAGAGGGTGCAAGATAACAGGGAGAATAATCTAATTCTTGCTCTCTTGCTTGTAAGTACAGTAATTACCTGGGTTGTAACCTTGACCCTTGCTATTTGTTGGTCCTTGAAAATTACTGTGATTAAATAGCATTCCTCTTGCAATTAAATGCAACCCGCAGTTTAATAACGTTTCCTGTTGTCAAGCAACAAATGCTCCAGCAGTTTTTAATGCTCTGCAAGTCAAATTAATAGAACTGATCTAAAATATAACAGTAAATAAAATGAATTATGATTTATCTTCCTCTACAATCAAGCTCAGATAATCTCACAAGAATACAACCTTAAACTACAATTAAAATACTAATATTTTGTATGCACAGTTAATATTTTAGGAATATAAACCACATCTTCATGCTGTTGTGTTATATTAATACATATATACACAATGACAGCTTATTTTCTGATGTGTCAGATAACAAAGTAGATCACACTGTCATGCATTTATCTTAGACTGTTTAAATCAGTCAACACAGTCATAACTATAAGTATACACGTTATTTATGTGGGCGGGTAAGATTATAAATAAAGAAGCCTGTAGGAGAACTGTTGTTTTTACATTTTTCACTCCGTTTCATAAAATAAAATCTCAGTCAACTTTTGTTTGTGCTAACATAATGTACTACTGGCCTCATTATATTTTTGTGATCAATGAATTGGAACTCATATTTAAAAGAGGTGTAATAAATAAACTAAGAAGTGAGGTAAGCAAATTGGGAAAGGTACAATTATACTGACATGTGAGACTGCCACTCAATATAATTTGAAAATTAGTGCCAAATATAATTTGCTCACTTTGCACAGGTATTGCTTCACTGTGAAATTACAAAGGACTTAAAGCCATAATTTCTAACATAAGCTTGAATAAATCAGTAATTAGAATGAAATATACATTGATCAACACAAAGATATGGTTTGAAGAGATGGAAACAACCACAATATTTTAAGAAATATATTTGATAGGGAATTATGCCATATGGTTGGTTTTCATTTGGTAGTTCTGAATGATCACTATCAAAACTATTCATGGGACTATGGTAGTTTCAGTTAAATTTTAATCAGTAAAAGGCTTTTATATCAGTAGAGTCCATGTCAGTCAGGAAAGATCTCAATGCATTTGATTTGTGTGAGGATTAGGGGGTGTGAAACATTGTTGAGTATCCTATTCCACATCAAATGAAAAATAACTTATTACATAGGAAACTTGGGTTTCATCTTTTCCTCACCTTGAGTTGGAGTGAGTATCTGAAAATGATTGTTTCCTTTTTTTTTTTCTATGAGAACCTTTGAAAAGTCTAAGTGGTGTGGAAAAAACCTTATTTCCTTCCCACTCTTACTGAGGAATACTTTTGAAACATTACAGACTAGCATCTCTTAGCCATAGAAGTGCCATCCATCTAGGGACAGTGGAAATGTCATATTTTATTTATGTCCGGATACAATACCTGTTACATTTTCGAAGGTGTTACTTATATATGCAAATTTTTAGGGGAAAAATCCCCAACATTTAGTCATGTCCTTTATTCCTATGCCAATTTTTGTTATTTACATAACAAGACGAGTCATGAGGTAGTCAGACATATTTTTGATCTGGATGAAAATACTTCAGAACTTTGATAGGTATATTTTTGTATGAATATGAGTACTTTTTTATTGCTAAAGGCATTCCATTTCTGATTTTAGTCTGCCTTTTCACTTGAAATCTGTCACCTGCACACCCTGATGCTCCCATCTCTACGTTCCCCAGTCTACCTGTCAGCTTGTAGGCTGCTGACTCCATACTACAACCAGCACAATAGATAATAAGCAAATGCTAGTAATCTTATTATCTAATAAACATTACCCAATTATAGGTGTGCTTAAATCTAACTGTCAGTCACTGCAGAGTAATTGTACCTATTTAAACATCAGTGACAGCAGTGTCATGAGACAAAGACCAGTATAATGATGACACTAAGCTGGGAGGAGTGGCTGACACGCCAGAAGGCTGTGCTGCCATTCAGTGGGACCTGGACAGGCTGGAGAGTTGGGCGGGGAATAACCTGATGAAATTTAACAAGGGAAAGTGCAGAGTCCTGCATCTGGGCAGGAACAACCCCAGGTTCCAGTATAGGCTGGGAAGTTACATATTAGAGAGCAGTGTAGGGGAAAGGGACCTGGGGGTCCTGGTGGACAGCAGGATGACCATGAGCCAGCACTGTGCCCTTGTGGCCAGGAAGGCCAATGGCATCCTGGGGTGTATTAGAAGGGGGGTGTTTAGTAGATCGAGAGAGGTCCTCCTTCCCCTCTACTCTGCCCTTGTGAGACCCCATCTGGAGTATTGTGTCCAGTTCTGGGCCCCTCAGTTCGAGAAGGACAGGGAACTGCTGGAGAGGGTCCAGCGTAGGGCAACAAAGATGATTAAGGGAGTGGAGCATCTCCCTTATGAAGAAAGGCTGAGGGAGCTGGGTCTCTTTAGTTTGGAGGAGACTGAGGGGTGACCTTATTAATGTCTATCAAGTATATAAAGGGTGAGTGCCACGAGGATGGAGCCAGGCTCTTCTCAGTGGCAAACAATGATAGGACAAGGGGTAATGGGATCAAGCTGGAACACAGGAGGTTCCACTTAAATATGAGATGAAACTTCTTCACAGTGAGGGTGACAGAGCACTGGAACAGGCTGCCCAGGGGAGTTGTGGAGTCTCCTTCCCTGGAGACATTCAAGACCCACCTGGACATGTTCCTGTGCAACCTCACCTAGGCATTCCTGCTCCAGCAGGGGGATTGGACTAGATGATCTTTTGAGGTCCCTTCCAATCCCAAACATATTGTGATGCTGTGATACTGTGATAATACTTGAGTGTCAACGGAAGGCATTATTGTACCTTGTTTGTTTTGACACTGTGACCTCTTTCTGCAGATCAGAGGAACCCAGGAGAGAGCTCTCATTGGAAGGCCTCTGCCATTTCCCACGTAACCTCTTCCCTCTCCCTGTTTTTTTGCAAGATGACCTTGGAGGGAATATATTGCATTAGGAGAGGACGGTGGGAATAAAGCTTTGTGTATATCAACCTCCCTCCACTTTCCGTAATCAATAATAGTATTTATTTATCGTAGTATAAAGTGGAGATGAAATTAACGTATTAAGTAGAAATATAAAAACCATCTCACTTCTGTTGCTTCCACACAGGCTTGTGGAGCAGAAATAATAGAACTGCCTATTCTCTTATTTTGACAATAATGTTTACTGTTTTGTAAAAGAGCTAAGAAGACTGTGTTATTTAAATGTATATAAAAGAAAACATGGTATTCAGGTTTCTGACTATGACTTTCAGTAAAGTGAAATGATCAGTCAAATTGATATTGTCTAAGAATTTATGGTCTAAGCAATATGTTTTGAAAATCTTGCAGGTGAATAACATTTGTTGCTGTATGAGGTGAACTAACAATTTTTTACTAGATAAATATGAAACTAAAAACCCATTATGTTTGATATATTTCATGTTAATACAGGAGATAATTATAGCTCTCTCATCTGGGTAATTATATAAAACATTTTCTCTCCACAGAGGTTTGCAATGTCTAGACGATTTCTATCCTAACGTTTACACTGTGTGTGCGTTTTGTTCTTACTTAAAAGCCTGAATATGGTTTTAAGCCACAAAATCCATGCACAGACATCCAGCCTTCAGTTTTTGTGTGGTTCTGGTGCATGAATGAATTTTGTAGAAATGGTCAGGGATTTTATTTATGCAGCTCATGTAAGAGTACGATTTTTGTTTTGTTCTCAAAACCTTGGTGTCAGAAAGTTTCCAGACTGGAAGAGTAAACATCATGCATTTCATCTCTGAAGTGTTTAGAGTTTTGTTTCTTTGTAAAGTCTTTATCAGGATTAAATTGCTGTTTCTTACGTGGTTTGAGATACATGCATACCAACAGTGATTCATGTATATAGGTTTTACCTCTATACTCAAAATAGGCTGCACTGCATTTTTTTTATTTGAGGGTTTACAAGTCTGAATATGTCAATTCCATTTTAAATGGTAGGTGTTCCCCATCTAAACCTAATCTTAGTCAGCTTCTTCATATTTTTCCTTTTATTTGTTATTAAACTCATTGACGGGACTGTACATAAAGAGAAGTCTTGGGAGTGATCATAAATAGAACTGGAATGTAGCTTTTGTGTACAGAAGAAGTGATGTAATTGTCTATGCATGAAAAAGAACTTGCTCTGCATCCCTGATTTTTACAGATAAGGTTTACAAATGTTTGAAAAAAGTCCAGATTTTGCACATCTTATTTCTAGCAATATATGTATATATATATTTATATATTTATTCAATACAAATTCCATTCCTGGTCTTGTTTTCTTCATTCAGTCACACACCCACAGTTTGGACCAATGGTGTTTCTGTAAGAAGTTAAAGTTTAAATATTCAAACATCTGAACTGAAACATTTCTGGAGGATTTAAAAAAAATACATGCATCATATGTTTTTCTTGTTGATGAGATTAGCAAGGTTGAACTGAAACATTTAAACATTTTTTATAATGTTTTCTATAACATGGAGAAAAGCTCATATCAATGGTATTTTAAAGGAAAAAAAAAAAAGATCTGCGACCAAGTTTTCAAAAGACGACTATATGAACTATTTTTTTTCCTTAGCCAACACATTCCAGTGGGAATAGAAACCACATAAAAGGTTTTATTTTTTTGTAATATTTCCATTTCTTTCTACTGTGCAAATCAAATTTATGAGTTCAGAGTCATTACTAGAAATTATACATGCAACACACAAAATATTCCTTATTCTCTAAAAAAGTGTAATTTAATATTTTCTACATTAGGTTGTTTTTTTTTTTCCCCCTAATGTGGACACTATAAAACAGCTATTATTATAATTGAAGAGAATGTGGAAATTTTGTCTTAGTGTGGAAATTTTCCACTGTAATAAAAGCAGTCTAACTGTGACAGTCAGGATCATGTACATGCCATCTCTTGCTCTCTTCTGGAATAAAATGAAAGAGAATGTGTTTTGTCTGAAGAGATTAATTCAAATTTAAGGACTCAAAGTTGAGGTATTTATTCTTTCTTACGTTAAGAGAGTTAAAATTTGAACTCTGTGCAGCAGGGCTGCAGATATTATGTACTGAAGAGGGGAAAGGGGAGAGAGGTAAACAACAGATGGCTATGTTGCACTGAATGTTTAAATTACTATATAACAACCTGGGATATTTTTGGTGTGTTAAATGAGGCAAATTTACTCTAGGAGGGCAAAACCACAAAGGAAACTGATGGAGATGCCTCCTGACTAAGAAGAGGTGATTATAATGGTAACCTATTGTCTGTTTCTTGCTGTTATCCTAAAAGAGCATACAAAATTCTGTTACAGTGATGCAGGGACCTAGGGGAATATTTACGCTCTAAGTCAGTTTTGAATTGAAATTTTTACTTAAGCAATTTATATTCTAATTTTTTGTTTTACACAGAGTATATAATGCCCTGTTTATGTATTCACTGCTTGATAGTGAAAACACTGACATTATGTATTTATATAAAAGAGCTACTTTTTTTTTTTTAATTATTTTTTTAATTTTTTTTTTTTTTTTAGCCTCAGAAGCATTGTGTCACTTGGGATAAGCTACCTCTGCTCACTTCTCAGGTATTTTGTTAAAAACAACTAACGTGGCTGCACGTACAAAGCTCACCACAGATACAAGTTGTATTTGAAGCCTGAGCTAAACCAGATATTTTTGTGCCGATTGTTGTCACAGGAACAAACAGGTAAGGGTTATAATTTCTTCTTCAAAAGACATATCCTTTTCTTTGGCTGAAGCTTTTTTTCACTCTGTAGTTCAGCACAGTATAATTAGTCATGGGATTTGTTTTCAACTAGCAAACATGGGCAATTATTTTATGTAACCATTTATGAACAGAATTAAGTACAAACAAAATGTCCTAGTGTATAGGTTGACTTCTAACTTATGCTACCTCATCATAGATATGCTATTATTAGTACCTAGGATAACTCAGACATGTCTACCTAGGTAGTAATCAGAGATCTGAACTGTTAGATAAACATGCCATTAGTCACATTGACCTGTAGTAGATGTCATTACTGCTAAGCTAAAAATATGATCAGTTTTTGAATATACTTTTCTTGGTACATGGACTTCAGAAAATATAGCTTATATAAATGCAAGGCATACTGTATGTATGCATAAATGTGAAGTTACTTGACGAATTTCTAAAGGAAGTAAAACTAACATAGTGTGGGTTGAAAATGAAGGAAGAAATTGCTAAACGATAATAAAGCAAAAGCTGTTGCTGTGAATAGACAGCATTTGCGAATGCCTTGCTGTAGTGATAAGCACAGTTTATTACTGATGATTGGTTTGGTTCAGATAAGGAATGAACTATGATCACTCATTAACATTTGTTGCAGTATGGAATTTGTACTCCAATCGCATATATCAGAGTAGAACATGCAGAATTCAGCACTCCTCCCAATGTCTTCAGCAGTAGTGAGGAGCTATGCAAATAACAATGACAACAAGTATGCAAATAGCAGTGGAAGTTAAACTTGTTAAAAAGCAAAATATTGCACTAAGGGTCACATTTTGGAAATAATGAGAAAAACTGCTTCTCAGGATTGCTTCTCTCAACACTTTTTTTTCCTTGAACATAGCTAAACATTAGCATTTATTTCTAGTGCTAAGGTAAATCAAAGCATAAATGTGGAAGAGCTGTGGTTATTCTTTATTTCATGGTTAAAAAGCCACAAATCAGAATCATGATTGAGCTGAAAAAGAGCACAAGTGCTCCAGCTTCTCTGCTCAGTTTATTCTATATGATACTCTTTCCCAATAACTTTCATTTCTTTCAACAGCAGAATCAAAAGTATGATGTTCATTTGACAAACTCAAGAAGCTGTCGCTTAGATGCTATATAAAAAAGTGCCAATCCGTTACTAGACTATTTGTCATATCCTATCGGCAATACTGCTACCGTTTATATAATTAATGAGTTTGCAATGCATTGTCATTTGAGTGTTTCACTGATTTAACTAAAGGAGATACCTGATCCTTTCACATCTCCTGAGTCAATGGGAATGTCCCTGTGTCTTTAAAGGAAAAATGATTTTACTCTTCAATTTCAGCTTTATGATCACTAAGGTTTTTCAGCACTCCTGTCTGCATCCTGGTGCAGTTGTCATGTATAGGTTCTCAAAATAGAAGCAGCATATTTCTATAAGAAATAAAAAGAGCAGCTATGTTCTAATTTATTCTGTTATGCCATGGTACTTCTAACAGGAGGGGCAAAAAGCATTTAAGTGTTTAAAACAAAATTCCCTTTTACCCCACTGATTTCCACTCTTTCATATCCCTCTTGCTCAGTAAAATCTAACACTGTCATTCATGCCTATTTAGCCAGAGGTTACAGGTTATGTTTTTGTCATAGGTGAAATACAACCCAGAACAAAACATCTAGTCCAGGTTTACATGCTTTCATGACTATCTGTCATGATGAACGGTGCTAGATTAATTTATTTGGAAATGTAGACATGATTGTATGAAGTTCACATTATTTTCCATTGCTGTGAAAATCTTTGTCATGATAACAGATTTATGATGTTTCACATTCTTTGCAATAACTGCCAAAAGTGTTATATAGTCCTTGAAATATAATAGCAAATGGAATTACTTTTGATTTTGAAATTTCATTTGTTAGTGACAATTTTTCATGATTACAGCTTTAGTAATCTCTAAGTAAATAGAGCAACAAACAGGCAACAAAATGCAGAATATTGAAAAGGCTGAAATAGTACAGGCAGGCTCTAGACACTGTAGTCTCCCTTGAATTTTAAAATTTAAGGCAAAATTCTCACGATTAAGACTATATTTCTGTGAATGCTCTATCTGCGCCTAACATCATGTGTCAAGATACCTTATCTGAGAAAAAAAATTATCATTCTTGTCCCTTGGTGCTCTTTTTATTTGCTTTCTTTCCCATGCATATGGTATTTTGAGAAGAAACAGTAGATGATAAATTCGTATTTTGGTTATAGAGCTATTCAATAGAACCAGAGGTGACTTAATGAATTCCTTTTAGGCCTTTTGCATTGAACATATACTCATGTATGAGTGATAATCTCAATTTGCCAGGGCTGCAATGCAGAAAACTGTGTGGCTCCATTATTGTAAAGGATATTTATGACTTATGTGAACTGTTATGATTGAGTATAGTCCAATAACAAAGGAAAACTGTATCTTTATACTAATTTTATTGAAGCCAAGGAAGTTGATCTTCGGAACATCAAATCACAGATGTTTCTTGTCTTTTTTGTTTTGTTTTGTTTTTTAATAACAAGATTTTTCTCAGTTCTGTTGCAAGATCTAGTGATATATTCAGGTTTTCTAGAATTTTAAGTGGTTAAGTATATTACCAATGCAATTATAGCCTACTAAGGTGATATCAACCATGATTTTTGGTGCTTCTGTAGCATCAGTACTTCATGTCTGAAACTCACTGACATAGTGTTTAGAAATAGGGAGCTAGGGAATTCTGAAGATAATTTAGTACATCTTTTATCATTCTTAAAACAAGCTTTTACCTAGCAGTGTGGTATGAGGGCTGCTTTAGCAAATGACAGCAATGCTCTGGTGAAAATGTAATTAATAACCGTGCTAAAATCTCTAGGGTATAAGTATCACTGTGTTGGTATTATGTCCTAGCTTGTTTGTGATATTTATTGGTCGTTCATCTTTCATTTGCTTTTAGTAACTATGACTTCTACTCTGCAGCTGAAAGATGCTTTGGGTAGTTGTTGATTTACCTTGGTCTTGTGTAACAGAAATTTATTGCGAGCAGTTTTATGGCTTTTGCTTGTTCAAGTGGAATACAGATAATGCAATCCTTGGTTGCAATTGCTAATCTTTGACATAAGTCACTAGAACTGTGAGGTTTCTGTTTGGTTGGTTGGTTGTTTTTTGTGTGTGTGTGGTGTTTTTTGTTTTTTTTTGTTTGGTTTTGGGTTTTTTTTAGGATTTGTTCAGCCTTCTCTATTACAAGTATTATGTCATCCAAATGTATGATTTTAATGATGAAGTCGGTGAACGGTAAATGGTAAAATGGGAAAAATAAGAAAAGGATTTGAGTGTAGAAGCTTGGAAGTCCATTGTTTGTCATGTCACTGTTTTGATTGCCAAGATAAATTTTCTGTTTTCTACACAAGTGTTTAAATTATCAGAGTAGATAACAGTAATTTCAAACACAGGTGAGAGGCCAACAAATATATTTGTTATCTTTTTACTTCTCTTCATCTTTAGGTGAACAGTGTTGACATGTTCACACAATCACATCATAAATTGAGTTTGCAGTACTGAACATAATCTGGAGAGATTGATTCAAGGGAAAGGCGGAGAGGGAGAGGAGAGGAGAAGAGAGGGAGAGGAGAGGAGAGGAGAGGAGAGGAGAGGAGAGGAGAGGAGAGGAGAGGAGAGGAGAGGAGAGGAGAGGAGAGGAGAGGAGAGGAGAGGAGAGGGGAGGAGAGGAGAGGAGAGGAGAGGAGAGGAGAGGAGAGGAGAGGAGAGGAGAGGAGAGGAGAGGAGAGGAGAGGAGAGGAGAGGAGAGGAGAGGAGAGGAGAGGAGAGGAGAGGAGAGGAGAGGAGAGGAGAGGAGAGGAGAGGAGAGGAGAGGAGAGGAGAGAAAAGACTTCCTAGACTTTATAATTCGAATGTGCGAAGTCAGTTTTGTCTGCTAGGTTTTGTCTGGGCAGGCCTAGGGATGTTAGTGAAGAACTTGTTATGTTTTATATTAAAATAATACTTCATTTTCAGTTGATCAACACAGTATGAATGTTTCCTGAACATGTCAGTAAGTATTGCATTCAGTACTTTCCGCTATGTTTTCCAAAAGATTAATGAACTGGCTATAATTACTTGGAATCGACTGGACCTAGACATCTGTTTTTAATGATGTTTCTAATGATGTTCAGATATCCGATTTTTGAATATACCTTTGTAAACTGCTGTGTATTATAAAAGGTCAATACCAACTGCAAAGAACTTGTTAGTTACAACTTTTGATACTTTGAGTGATTAGGCCTGTTTTATCCTGCACTGCAAAGTAGACATGAGGCATATAGCAAACTTTCCTGCATACCAAAGTAAGTATTAATTGCTGGTTAGCATAATACAAAGAATATTAATTTATTTGTGCAATCAAGTACACTCATAACTATTTTCAAAATTTGAATCTAAAATTGTGTTTAGGATGTGGGATCTCTTCATGATCCCTTTCTAAGTTGATGGTGAATCTTCATAGGTCCATAACTTATTGGAGCTGTGTTGGATAATCTGATTATCATCTACTTTAGTAAGGAACTTATAATGTCTTATAACAAATTCTGAGATGCTGTCAGTAGGCCTGTGGCATTCCTTACATACCTTACAACACTGAGTCTTAAGAATTGCTATTTTTTATTTTTAGGGAAAATATCTCTGTGATGGATGACACCACCTTGCTCTTGATGCTGGTAAAACTGCAAGAAAAGCATTTTGGATCACTAGATTTATTATTTACCTGAGTACAAAAAATTATGAGAACATAACAATTACTTTATTAAGGTACTAGTTCAGAAAGCTGGTAAACAGACATTTAACTCAAAGCAGCCAGATAGTTCTACTGGTGTAACTGGGCTTCCTTACATACTCAGGTGCTTAGCTATTAAACATAGATGAAGGATTCCGTTTCACCGTTATGTCTTCTATGCTTTTCGTTTGTCCTTTTTCTGTCTTGGAATGAGGATGTAACCAGTGTGAATGTCAGTTATATTCTTATCCATTAAAAATTCAGATGAATTAGATTCAGAGGAATGCAGAAAGTGGTCCTTGAAACACTAGCTATTTTGGTATTTAAATAGGAGTTGTATTTCATTCAATGTTACAAAAGTTAGGTCATTTAATACAGTGATGAGGAATCTGTATTTTTAATTACTGTTATGCATCACCAGCTTCACTGAAAAGCACAAATTAGAAGTTGGTTAAGATGGCCTCCAGGTTAAAAGCAAAACCAAAACCAAAAAAAACCCCCAAAACTACACAACCTTGCACAATGAAAGACACATCAACACATTAAGTGCAAATTACCCAGTTCTGTAGGAGATCACATTCTTTGTTCACAGTGATTGAATTAATAAAATTCCCATGTGTCCTGGTTTCAGTGGGGATAGGCTGGAATAGTACTGTGTTTTGGATTTAATATGGAAAGAATGTTGATAATACACTGACTCTTTAGTTGTTGCCAAGCAATGTTTATACCAAGTCAGGGACTTCTCAGTGAGGAGGCTGGAGAAACACAAGAAGCTGGCAGGGGTCACAGCAATGACAACTGATCTGAACTGGCCAAAGGGATATTCCATATCACATGAGGTTGTGCTCAGTGTATAAACTAGGGTAAAGTAGGTTGGAAGGGAACCACAAGAATCATTGAGTCCAACTCCTGTTCCTGCACATGACAGCCCCATAGTTCACGCCATGTGTCTGAGGGTGTTGTTCAGTCTCTTCTTGAACACTGTCAGGCTTGGGGCTGTGATGCCTCCCTGGGGAGTCTGTTCCAGTGCTCCACCACTCTCTGGGTGAAGAACCTCTTCCTAATGTCCAACCTAAACTTCCCCTGGCACACCTTCCTTCCATTCCCTCGGGTTCTGTCATTGGTCACCAGAGAGATCCTCCTCCCCTTGTGAAGGAAGCTGTAGCCATGATGAGTTCTCAGTTTCTTGTTCTCCTGGCTGAAGAAAACAAGTGACTTTATCTGGTCCTCATGCGGCTTCCTCTCCAAACCCTTCACTAACTTTGTAGCCCTCTTCTGGACACCCTTCGGTAGCTTTATATCCTTTTTATCCTGTGGCACTCAGAACTGCACCCAGGCTCCAGGTGAGGCCGCACCAGTGCAAAGCAGCGCGAGGCAATCACCTCCCTGGCCCGGCTGGCAATGCTGTGCTTGATGTACCGCAGAACACGGTTGGCCCTCTTGGCTGCCAAGGCACACTGTTGGCTCACGTTCAACCTGCCATTGACCAGAACCCCCAGGTCCCTCTCTGCAGAGCTGCTTTCCAGCTTCTTGTCTCCCAGTCTGTAGGTGCAGCCAGGGTTGCCATGTTGTAGGTGCAAAATCCAGCACTTAGCCTTGTTAAACTTCATGCTACCTTAATGCAGAGATCTTTGAAAAAAAAACTTTTATGAACCATCTTTCCTCAAAGCAAGTGGTTTTGATTGATGAAAAGTTGTTTTAATAGTGCTGAGACTGCCCTTTCCTAAGTAGTCAGTAAAATGACATGATTTGGTAAAGCATCATCTCTCAGCAGCAGATTCCCTGAAATCTTTTTAAATTAATCCCAGTGCAACTTTCACCATTCTTGATCATTTTGCCTTTAAGAGCAAGTCTGTTCTACAGTTAGGATCGTTCTGCTAATTAATGGTGTGAATTTAAAGAGCATTAAATTCCTGTACGGATGTCCCTTCCTTTCCCTCAAAGCAATGAAAGTAAAGTAGATTAAAACTACCTGTATTTTGAATAAGATAATTGAGGTGGTATTTAGTATATTTTATATTTACATCTTTAGTTACTTCAGCTTAATTTCTTCAGAAAAGAAAACCATGTGCTTGTAAATTCTACACTTTTAATTATATTATGATTTTCATGACTTACCTTTTTACTATTACTTTCAATTACAAAGTGCTCCTAAACTGTTCTTTATTTCATTGGTTTTGTCCCCAGGGGATATCAGGATGCTACTATCACCCTTACTTTATGTGAACAATGAACTGTTCTACTCTTTCTTCCTGAATGCTCTTGCTTCTGCCTAAAATGTTTCATATCAAAAAAACTTAGAATTCAGGCAGTGATGAGACTAGAGAAATGCTGATGAAGAGTGTCATAGAATGGCATAAAGAAAAATTGCAGGGGACATGAAGGGTGAATGGAAGCTGTATTAAGAATAAAAGGAAAAAAAACTGAGGTAATTGAAATTAAAATTTGAAGTACAGCCAAGGACAAGGCAAAGGCTATATTAAATAAATTTCTATTATGCTACCTGTGTAATGTAGCATTTTATTATAGAGTAACAAAGTATAGGGTGTATGTAAAGTCATTTCAGTCTGAAAGCAAACTAACAGAAAATGGTGATCCTTTATAATGAAAAATATTTGTGTGTGTTTTTTGTTGTTGTTGTTTTGGTGTTTTGTTTGTTTTGTTTTGTTGTGTTTTTTTTTTTTTTTTTTAATTAGAGGCTCTTTCTCAGACATATTGCTCACCACTGACAGGAGATTTTGTATGCATGTGTGTACAGAGCTAAAAATATAACGAACTTGAAGACTGAATTCAGATGTGAATGCCTTTTCCCGTGGAAATGTGGTAATAGAAGTGGACAAAGAGATAAGATAGAGAAGAAACAGTAAGAAAGGCTCAAACCCTTCAGTATTTTGCAGGTGTATTTGATATTGGATAGAAAATTCTAGAGAAACGTTACCTCAAATTAGATTTGGAAATAGGCTTCTTTCCGTGAAAAGAACAAAATTATTTTGTGCTTAAACTGACACTTCTTTGTTTCTTTCTTCATTTCTCTTCCTTATTTCCCTCTCTTTTTCCTTGAATTCCCTAGTCTTCTGTGAAGTAGTTGGTTTCATTTGTGTTGTTGCTCTTTCAAAATATAGGTTACTGATTTTGTATATATTTTCAGAACCTAAGCAGCTTTATGAGCAGAACTAAAATGTAATTAAAACTGAGTCCACCGATGTACTTTTCTGGTCAGTGTCCAAAGTAGGGGAAATATTTGAATCAATAAATAGATGTGCAATATACCTCAAAACATTACTCATTATTACAGAGTCTCAATGCACTAAATTGCTGGGTTTTGTTTAATTTCTATTTGGTCTTTGGATCTTTGCAAAGAAAATGTTAACTTAGATCAGGAACAGAACAATAATTTCTCCATTCTTTGTCTGTCTTGTCTATATATTCCACACTACTGTAAAATGGAGAAAAATTCTCCATCTCAGAAGCATGTCATCTTCTAATAATCACATAGAGCCCTTTAAAACGTGAAAGTTGAGAGGTAGACACGCTATCAGTTATTTCAGCAGCTGACACTGCAATGGCTTCTCTGAGGAGATACTTCTTGAAAAGGTAGGACCATGTTTTATGGATTGTTCACATACTTCTGTCCCTGTATTTTTTTATGCTCTCAGTCTCCTTGTTCTTTCTTTCTGCCCAAGACAGCATGCCTTTTGCAAAATTCCTGATAGGATTTTTCATAATTCAGTTGTGTATGTATACAGAAAAGTAGGGGTATAATGCTCCTAAGAATCCCTAGCTTTTTGAATCTGGTCAAGCATGGACAATTTTAAGTTTCATTGCAATTCAAGGGGAAAGTAGAAGTAACTAGAAATTACAGAAACAGTTTCCAGGAGAGAGAGTATAGTTTTGCACAATTAATAATTTACATAGCTAGTTACATTTTGTGGCAATCCTATAGAAAATTATTCTAGGCAGAAAGGTTTAGTTCATTTAATTCAATTGAAGAAATACAGCATTATGTCTGTACAGGACCAATACCATTTGGTGAAAATCAGTTCTGTAGTACTTATGGCTCATTCATATGTTCATGTTAAATTTAGTTTCTGCTGATTGTGAAAGCTTTTGAACTGAATAGAATCAAAGAAACTCATTTTATTCCAAAACTCTTCCGTAATTTTTCTGGTTAGAACTCTGAATGATATCTCTTCCCTTCCTTGTCTGTATATTATTCATGAAGGCTTAAAACTGGCCCTCTGTGACCACGAAGACTACTCTTTTAAAATTCTAATGTCATCCCGTTCTTATGTGCTGAATTATGGTGCCATCAGATCAGCAACCATGGAGTGAGGAATTTCAGATGATTAGAATTCTTAATCATTAGCTCCACAGAGTAAGTTCTACACTGCCTCATTTGTATGGAAAAATTCACCTGATGCTCAGCAGATGTCCTGCTGTTGTATTTTAATGAACTGAATTTTAACTCCATCTTGTTTTAAAAAAACTGTCCCAATCCCACTCCAGAATTTTTAATGGAAAAAGGAAAGAATACTGATTAAAATTTCAGTATTCTTGGCTGAATCCAAGAAGAATTGCCTCAGTAAAAGGACAAAATACTATATGAAGACAAAGCACACACTTGACTTATTTACAGTTGGAAAAAATATACATTTTCAAGTGTTTTAAACACTTTAACCAAGACAGTTTTCTGTCATATAATACCCCAATCGTGACCTGATTTATTTAAAAAGCATACATTGTACAATACTAATTTTTCTCTTAGGGTAATGCTTAATTTTCATAATAAACATTTATTTTCTTTGTTTATAAATTATTTTTCAATTGAAAAATATGTGTTTGTGTGTAAAATGTATGAAATGTAAATTGGTTATACACATGTACATGAGGTTTTATATGTATAAAAATGTATATACAAGTAATTTATATCATTTATATGTAATTTAAATTATATAGAATGCAATTATGATATATATTTTTTATATAAAGTGTACATATAGAATATATGAAGTGGTTTAAATGATATTAAAATTTTCCTCTTCTCTGGTCCACATCAGTTTTGTACACTAATTTGATTTTTTTTTTTTTTTTTCTCTAGGTTAAGGTTTGTACTTAAAAAAGTAAACCTAAAATAAGTTTTCCTTTAAAGAAAGGTCATTCTCTGACTAGATCTACATGGCCTCATTTATATCCATGCAAATCAGAGTTAGTTGATTTGCATCAATGAATAGTATAATTGACTAATGCAATTGAGAACAAAATTTCCTATCCTAACCTTCCTCGAAGTCAGTTTAATTTTCCCGTGTTAGTAGTTTTATGCCCCAGGTATTCTTTAACAGTTAGAAATATTCAATTAACTGTATTTCAGTGACTGTGATTTTACTTCTTAGCTTCACTCAATTATCTTTCCCTCCACAGTTTCTGTCTCCCTACACATTTCAAGATTTAATCTATCCAGAAAGTACTGTTGCACATATTGACTCACAGATCATGCAGGCTATCAAATGTTAGCCTCATAATCAGATTTGGTGTTCAATGATCATAGGAGAGAAAATAATTTTATGCTATAAATAAATGCTAAATTAGGTATTCCTTTCTGCTCATGAGACTTATGCTTTTGTCCAGCTGTCTGTTTGTAGCGATTAGATCATGAAATGACACCATTAGGAGTTGTGTAAAAATAAAAGCAATGTGTTTCATGTAACTTGATTTCCTACTGTTCAGCGCTGTATAGCAATCATTAAGTGAAGTATTCAATGGGAGGAAGTGAACTAGGAACACTTAAAGTGAAATAGTAGAAAATCAGAAGCCTCAGAAAGTCAGCTAAACCACTGAAGTTCTTGAATTACCTTTTCCAAATGGAATAAATTAAGAGGTTTTAGGCAGAATGTCCTTTATGCTTCCTGAAAGTAAAGAATACCATACAAAATATCAGGGTGTCTTTGTCTAGGTTTTTCTATATGAACCAAGAGTTCTATTCAGTTGTTTATTGTGGTGGGTTGATCCTAGCCAGCAACTATGCCCCCACATGGTCCCTCACTCACTTCTGCCCTGGCAGGATGGGGGAGAGAATCAGAAAACGAAAAGCTGAAAACTTACAAGGTGAGATAAAGACAGCAAAGCTGTGCATCCAAGCAAAGCAAAACAGGAATTTTCTCACTACTTCCCATCGTCAGGCAGGTGTTCAGTCACTTCGTGGAAAGCATGGACTCAGCACATGCCAATGTTACTTAGAAGACAAGCACCATAACCACTAACATGCACTTCATTGGACTTTAATGAAATACCTACCTACATCTCCATTCACTGCAGCATGAGACTAAACAGCTGATTCACAGAGATAGCTAAAATCTAGATACCTAGATTTTTAATTTTTACTCTAGACATGAGTCCTGTTCCATAAGTTTAATACTTGCTTCTAGAAAAGATAACAGTGAGAAATTAAACTGACCACAATAAGAATATACGCATAGTATGATTTAAGAAGAAGGGAGTAGAAATAATAAAGCGCATAAACAAGAAGACCAGATATATACTTTCCTCACCTTATTTGCAAGATGTTAAATTGGTCTTCTGAGAGTTATTACTGTTGCTGTTCCAATTTCCTCAAATCTTTTCAAATTTCTTCACCACCCTGAACATGGTTCAGAACCAGGAATTCAATGAATTAGGGTGATTGTTTTAGAAAGTTCTTGTTTTTAGAGGAACTGGGAATGTATGTTACAGAACTGAAAATGTCAATGCCCACATACAGAAAAAAACCTCTAAAATAGTAATCTCAAGTTATTACTAATGTATATTTTTTAAAATAGTAACTTATATTTCTTTGTTTCTCTGTCTTTAATTCTTTCCACGTATGGTTCACATATACGTTTATACAAATAGTTTTCTCTTTTTTTTTTTCTTTTTCTGTCCCAGGTGCTGTCTCCATTTTTCCCATTTGGAAAAAGACGCGTTTTCCTGTGATTGCTAGTTTCCCTAATGAATACGTTATGAGATTGTATGTTGAAAGTATTCTCATTCCAACAACACTTTTTCTGTCTTGCATACACTGAATACTTAGCTGATTCAGGTCTTGCTCCTGAATTTCTCCACTGCAAAATAAGGAAAAGAACTGGGTGGAAGAGCTAGCTGATCTCTGAAACATAAGGAGGTAATGTTTGCAGATAGCCTATTTTAATAGACATTTTGAAATATTTTTTTGTGATTTTGAAAGGGATGTCATGCTCATCAAAGTTGTACAGCTTAATATCTTGATGTAGTAGGAGAAAAAGAGACACAGGATAGCCAAGTCTCTATGACTTTGTCAAAGGAACCCTTTTAAGAAGATGAAATGCCTGAACTCTGAAGAAGTCTAGTTTCAGTTTTACTTTTAAAAGATAAGATCAAGCATCTGCCAAAATACATTATTCACAGTGAAACATTTCACTGATTCTGTACTGCAGATACCTTGAGGCCTATATCTTCTGGCAGTATGACTGCAGCAGCGGAACTGCCAAGAGGGAAGGGTTATTTACAGTCATTGGGAACAACTCTTCCCTGACGATGGGCAGGATTTTGAAAGTGAACTTCATATTGGAAAATGGGGAGAAATCCCTCTGTATGTTTTATTCAAAGGACAGCAGGGAGCTGTAGTGAATATTTTTATTTTTCTGATTTTGCTATCCAGGTATGTCTGGTGACATGACCCATTTATTTTATCCTTTCTTCTTAAAAAAAAAACAAAAACAAACCAAACAAAAAAACACTAATAAACACTTCCCCGCTGCCATTGTCTTCTACATCTTACCATCTCTTCATTAAGCATGAGTTTGCCTTCTTGCTTTTCAGTGTGGCAAAAACTCAGCAAGGTGAGATGGACCTCAAAGTGTGTCTACGTTTCTAAGTTGAATTTTACTCTTGGCTATGATGGATTTCCAAAATTTAAGAAAAAGTCAACATATATACATACTAAAAACAAGAAGAAAAAAGTTTTATGCTGCTCTTATCACCTATGTGACCTGTCATCTATGACACACAACCTAAGAGGAATCTCTAGAAAAACAAAAGTACAAAGAAGTAGCGACCACAAATCTTCAAGCATTTTGGGAACGTCAAGACTTTGATTCCTCCCAAGGTTCTTGGCAGGTCTGGCAGACCTTGACCTCTCTGGTCAGACTGCTCAGGTCATTGCTCTAAAGTTTTAATGGTCTGAAATTTTTTTTCTTGTATTTTGTTCCCACTTGCTATCATCAGATTTTGTGTTTTCAAGGAGCAAGGCCCCTGTGCACTTGTTATTTCAACATCAGCTACAGAAAAGTTGGAGTACTTGACAGTTCTTATACTTAGGAACACCAATTAGAGTTAGTATGGAAATGAGAGGCTCTGAACAAAAAATATGCTGTTTTCTCCAATTAAAAATTACCCAGGGAGCTGGGTTAGATGGAGGAAATCAGAATTTGAAAGGAATTTGAACAATATAGGCAAGTGAATAATTGCCAATTGCTCCTCACTAATTAAAAAATAATTCTATTTTCAGCCATAAATACTAATTAAAATACGTGTTGCTTATAATCCTTGTTTACATATGTAACAAAGTTGTAAAATAATAATAATTCTTACCTAAGATACAATATCAACTTTTGTCGTGGCTACTTTGAGCTAGTCTTCTTTCTTTTCCTTGTAGCTGGGCGAGATACACAGGCATGCAACAAAAACCCATCAATCATGTAAGATAAGAAAGTAGATATTTTTTAAAAGTTTATGAATGCGTTATAGAGGGATCTAAATAGATTAGTTTATAGTAGCCCCTACACTTTGAATAGATGGAGCTAAGAGGGCTCTCAGTCAGGATTATTGAATAGAAATGGGTGATGCTATCAAAAGAAGAAAATTTAAATAGAGACCATTTCATTTTTTTTGGCTCTATCATTTTATAAATATAGCAGATGTGGTATTGAATACTGATGTTCAACTGGCTATAGCAAGCAAATAAAAAATTAAAAACCTCTCTCGTGTTGTTTTTTGCTAAAACTAGACATATTTACAAATAAAGGAAACACTGATTCCTTTGTGACAAATAACAAAATAAGTCTTGGTGGTAACCAGCATATCTGAATGATATCTTGCTGTTACTACACTGATTCACCTAACAAGTCTGAGGTCATATTCCTTATTTAAGCTACATAAAGGGAATAAAGTGATTCAGGGAAAGTACCAAATTTCATCTAGCGTTGCATATGTAACTAAGGCTTAATTAAGTAGACTTTAAATATTTACCAAATGGAATCCAAATATCTCCATTCTAATGGGACAACAAAACATGTTGCACAGACTTATGACACATAAAAAATGATAATTCAGAGCAGTTTTCACAATTATTATTACCTAATGTTTTCTCATGCACATGACTGCTGCAGACTCAAGTCAAAATGTTCTTCCACTGAAAGCACCGCAGTATTTCATAGATTTATTTTAAGCCTCAGTTAACATGACCTTTAGTAATAGACAATGTGGGTTTTTTTAGGAATATTTTTCTTAATCATCATAGAATAACACGACTAATAGAAGGCACAGCCTGAATATTACTGCTTTGTATTGAATGAGATGTTCATTGCAGTGTTGAACTTGCTTATGGGTTTCTATAAGTTGATTATATTTGAGGACAAAGCCAGCTTTTGTGCCTGTGGCTGTGCTAAAATATATCACTTAGTTTGTTTTTTTTCTTTTCTTTTTTTTTCTTTTATCTGATTCTACAAAATAGCAGTGCTTTCAATTCTAATTAATTTTATCTGAAATAAAATAGAATATAGAGAAAACAAGCCTTCACACAGAGTAAGTATAATGGAGCCATCTTGTGAATGTATTAAGCTGGATAGGCTGTCCAATTCATGCAGCACGTAGCATTAATATTAATCAGACGTATACAAGGCTTTTTTTCACACACTGGTGTACTTATACTTTAATAAAATAAGGTTTCTTTTTATAAGAGCAATATTTGTCATTAATTAAAACCTCCCCAAACACCGCGGCATAATTTTTGGAATAAGAACTCATTATTGATGATGGACTTGGCTGTGTTTTCCTGAGTGTCTAATGATCTTTGCATTTAAAATATTTTTCATGTTATTTATTATTTTCATATATTGGATTTTTTTTTTTTTAGTAAACAATTAAAACTCTTAGTGTAAATTTAAATTGGCAAACTGTATTTTCTAGGGTGCTGAGTTCATTTTACAGAAACAACACTTTAGCTTTCAATATTTTATAGGTATCCTAGAGTCTTATATTACAGTGTAAACTGTGCTCAGGAATATAATTTTCCTCACATGAAGGTTGCTAGGCAACAGCACTCACAATATTTTTGTTGACCACAAACATAGCTCTGTGTGGTCTTGGAAAGAAGAATATATTGTCATTTTTATGTTTAAAATAAGGTAAATATTAACTGTAATCACCTTGGAAATAGATATAATAATAAGACAAAAATGACTGCTATTTTATTAAAATTCTGTCACTTAAGCTAAGCTGCTTTTACTCTGTAACAACGTTACAAGACACTTATTAATGCAAGAAGGGTTTGGTATCAGGAAAATGCACCTTAAATTTATGAGCAAAAATTCATTATATATTTGACCTCTTTGTACAGTGTGACCTTTCTAAAATGCTTTGGTTATCTGCTGTGGGGGAAGAAAAAAAACAATTTTGGATCAGAATATCTGAATACAGCTAAAATGTGGTAATCTATAAAAGAGAAACATGCTGAAAAAAGGTGTATGTAAAACCACACAGACACACATTGATTTTCCAATTACCTCCACACAGTCTTCCTGAACTGGAAAGCTTTGTCAGGCACCAAACCCAGAACAGACTCCAAGATTTACCCTGACTCCACCTGTGATTTTTAACAAGTGAGATGTGGCCTCGGGGTGGAAATAAGCTTTACTTTCATCAACGTGTCATTGCTCCTTGCAAATGTCTTATTACAACATATTACAGGACACAATTTAGAGATAAGGTGACACCATAGCTATCTTACAAGATACATAATTTAATATATAAAATATACTATTTTAGTATGTAAAATTATTTTGAATAATTTTCTTTTTAGCAATAGGGGTAGCTACCTATAATAATTGGTTTGTTTGTTGTTTTGTAGGGGGTTTGTTTAAGTATACTTTGAAAATTTTGCAGTTAGGCTTTTTGAAGCATAATTTTGATTGATACTTTGTGGTTATATAGCTTTAGACTAACACGTGGGAGTATTATAATATTTTTGTCAGTAGATGATTTAAAAGTAGATATGTTCATGTACTGTTAATACTATGAAATGTTAATATACTGAGTGACTACCTATAGTAAAATATAATAAAATATTAAATATATTTATAATCTAGAGACTATGAGTACTAAGAGTACTCCCTTCATTATAATAAAATATTTATTTAAGAAAAAAAGTGAAATCTTCATGTATTAGTATCTTAGTACAGCATGAGAATGTTTTTCACCAGTTTAGTTTTGTGCTAACTAAAATAATTTTAACATGATTATTTTCTGGGTATGAGGAATATTGAACATCAGTGCATACTAAGTTAAACACTTCTTCAATAAAGTATTTATGTTTAATCCTTATTGTAACTAATAGACATAAGTGATTGTATAACTTTAGAATATGTTTACTTGCCCTCTAAATGTATGGTCTGAGTGAAGCAATGAAGAAAAACATATGCAGAATCGTATGAGAAGTGTAGAATGAAGCAAGTATATTTTTGAACCTTTCAGAAAAACAGAATTATATTCTGTATACAGTTCATACTCAGTTATTTCAAATTACTTTGAAAAAAGATTAGCTTGAATGAGGCATAGGAATAAAGCAGGAAATTGAGGCACAAGTAGAGTTAGTGGAATTAAAATAATAGAAATATTTTTAGAAACGTAAAGAGATTATATTCTCAATCCTTCTTGTTCTTAGAGATGAAAATAAAACAGCTGAAAATACGATAAATAGTAAGCTAAATAGCAAACTTTTGCATCTGGTGAGATAAAAATAATTCTTAATGCATTAGAGCCACAGATGACTTGCAAGAGTAAATTTTACATTTCTGTATGGGTATTTCAAAAGTTGCATGAAATGAAGTTTCTCTTCTGATCCATATCAATTTGTAAAGGTAGGCAATTCAGCTCGCTTCATGAAATATATTCTTATGAAGCATGACAAAATCCAATTTACCAGTAAAATCCATTTAAATTAAAATCAAAGTGTAATCTTCATATGATTCACTACTTGTACCATAATGATGAAATGAGATCAGATACCTATGCTGTACATTTTTGTATCCTGATTATTTTCAGCCTTAATCAGCAGAAATTATCCTCAGTGCAAAAGCTGCAGGAAGGTCATAGAACTTGCTTTTTCACTCTGCCAAACAGTCCAAGCAGGAAACTCTGCTAGGGACCATTTGAAATATTAGCCTGAGAACAACCACTGTTTTGTGTACCTGTTTAGTGATTTAAATATATCTACATCCCTCAGAGAAGGAAATTACTTTTCTTCCTTCTCTGTCACTGTCAAATCATTCCAGAAAACTACATCTTTTCACGTCACTGTAAGAAGCTCTTTGGAATATTTTTAAATTGTCTCATCTTTGTTTGGGAATATCTTTTATTTTTACTAAGTCTTTGTGGTAGTGGTATCCAGTACAAATACTTTCATTCTCTAGAATGACCTGATTTTTCAGAGGCATTGGGAAATTACAACTTCAGGTAAACTAAAGAGAAGCTGAAAATCCTTCTGAAAATCAGCTCAGGCCCAGTACTGTATTTGGTCAGTTCCTAGATATCTTTTGGGTTGTGGTTCATTTTTAACTTGGCTGCTAACAGACTTTTGTGCATGTGGATTATAATGTGATATTTTCTACAAAGGTTCATACTAGTGGGAAATTTAAAAAAAACCCAAAACCTTCCATCCTGATTCACCAAAATGTTTAAACATATGCTTAGTATTAAACTCTATGGTCAAGGAAAACATTTATCTGCTTGGTTTTATACAGATGCTTCAGTTTTTTGTAAGAAGTTAAAAAAATTGTTGGACGTGGTCATCATTTACCTACTCAAAATGAAGTAGAAAAATAAATTACTTTCATTTAAACAGGATACGTAGTTCTAGATTGCCAAACATATATTGAAAAATAGAATAATAGAATCCTTTTGGTTGGAAGAAACCCTCAAGATATTTGAGTCCAACTGTTAACCTGAAACTTATGAAAACAACACCTATGTGTCTTCTAAACACCTCCAGGGATGGTGGTTCAACAACTTCCCTGGGTAATGTCTGACAGCCCTTTCCAGGAAGAAATTTTTCCTAATATCCAATCTAAAGGCTTGAGGCTGTTTCTTCATCCTATTGCTTGTTACTTGAGAGACCAGCACCCTCCATTCTGCAACCTCTCTTCAGGTAGTTGTAGAGAGCAATAAGGTCTCCCTTCAGCCTACTTTTCTCCAGGCTAAACAGCCCCAGTTCCCTCAGCTGCTCCTCATCAGACTTGTGCTCCAGTCCCTTCCCCAGCTTTGTTGCGCTTCTCTGCACTCTCTCCAGCACCTTAATGGTACAGGAGGTCAATCACTTCCTTAGTCCTGCTGGTCACGCTCTTTCTGATGCAAACTTGAAGCTGTTCATGCTTAAAACTTCTACCTGAATTAAATTTAATATAGGAGATTTCAAAACCTTTTATAAAACCACTAATGTCCATCAAACATTCATTACTGAATTCCTATGTGCAACTTTAAAAATTAGTCTGATCATGGTCAATCAGAAAGAGGGAGTTGCAGTAACTATCAACAGCAAGGACATATAAATAGAGATACTTTAAGGGATCAAAAACTTTCTGAATGAAGCAGTTAGAATATGTTTAAGACCATAAATGTTTTTTTGAAGAATATAGAACGTACTCTCTCTGCTTCATAATAAGACAGTAAAAACAGAGTAAAGAACTCAGTTATGTGATGCTCGATATTGTAAGATATTGTTGTTTCTCAAATGAAAAATGAGGGTGGGGGTTCCCCACAGTAAAATATTTTTATTTAATTTTCAAACTCCTGTACTGTGTAAGACAGTTTTTTTTAAAAAATCAGAAATTACAATGTTTATTCTGTTTTCTTATAAAGAGCTAATCATGCCACCTAAGGAGAAATAGTATGCACTTACAAAACCAGTAACATTATAATTCCATTGTTTGTAATTGCTAAGCAGGATGTGAATCTGTAGATCAACTAAATTCAGGAAGACCAAAGAGCCAAAAAAAAGAACTATTATTGGTTTTGATATAGCTGCACTTTGGTATAGATTTCTTGTTGGGTACATCACTGCAAAGGATCTTAATTGTTTATTGATTTAATTTAGGAAGTCAATTACCTATTTTCACAGAATCAAATTAAGGAGTTCAACCAACATATATATCTAGATCCACTTATTGAGTCAGAGTATCTTGGAAAACTATGAGAGCTTCTGACAAGGAATAATCCATCATGATAAAATTTTTCAATAGCGAAACTTATCTTTAAAATGAAAGTTCTTGTAGTTTTTTGTCTGGGTCTCTGATGGCTGTATGCTGAACAATTCCATAAGAGCTTGGACTGATTCAGTGTCTCTTCTTACAGAGGTAGCAGTTGAATATTGTTCCTCGAGTCTTGTCACTGACTTCAGTATTAGGAAAAAAAAGAATAATATAGATCTCGAAAAATCACATTGGTAGAACAAAAAACTAAAAAGTGGTTGTGTGAATCTCAGAATAGACTCACTTTGAATTTTGACTTTTCTGATTTTTTACCTTCACTGTGACATTTCTTAAGTCTGTATTTACTAATACACTGCAGTAGAATCCTGGCTAAGTGAACCCTGTATCTATTGGGAGGTTGAATATTTGTTTAAGAGCTCGTTTATAAATATTGTATTAGGTGGACAAACGAGTTGTACATCTCTGAGAGGGTTGAGGAATACATTCTTTTCTGTGTCTACAACTTGCAGTTTGAATATCACTGAAGTCATATCATAATTGAAAAAAATAGGACTGGAGACAGAAATTTTCTCTGATTCTGTTGATTGTTGGCAAAATATCAAGTGATTTGACGATTTAACTTGTAGGGGGAGACTCAGTTTTTAATGAACATACAAAAGTATGTGTACTTGTATTGTCAAATATCTCATTTAAATGAGTATAATATCTTTTGTTCAGTTATCTCAGAAAACTGGAAATAAGATGAACTAATAAAAAAATTAATTTATTGTTCACCATTTGAATAGGCATACCTTCAATTACCTCCAGACAGGTCTTCTCCTATAAAACATCTGAGTACCTTACCTGACAGAAAAAATGAACTGAATCTGACCTGATTCAAGTTTCATGTAATATATCAGTCTGCAGTGTCAGAACATCTAGCATGAACTCTGCTGTTTCTAAAGTCAACAATGTTTTAGTTAGTACTTTGGAGAGGAATACATTTTTATCACACTAATGGAATTTTCTCTGTATGTATTTATCAAATTCACTTCATAGAAGAATATCATATATGAATTTTTTAATTAAAAATCTTTGAAAAATCTTTTAAATATTCTTGAACGTGCTTTTTTATTATTTTTGTTACTTATACAATAAAAGTTCCACTCTTGGGTAATGAAAATTTAAAAATAAGTATTTTTGCTTGCTTATAAACTCTTCACATGTATTTGGCATAGACATTTTGGGAAACAAGCAGTCCACATGCATGTTTGCATATGATTGGCTGAACAAATCAAGATTTTGAGGTAAATTTTGGGGGTGTGGGTGGGATGTAATGTTTTTATTTGGGCTTCTAATTAGTTTCAAATTTTTGATGCATGTTCTGGATGTTACTATGTGCAAGCCACAAAACATCATGCATCTGATTAGCCAGCCACAGACTTAACCATTTCTATGTGTATTTGAAGAGCAAAGTGATTGATAGCAAATATGGGCATTTTTAAGCATAAAAATTACCCTCTCTTACATTCCTCTTCATAATTTTCTTTCATTTTCTATGAAATAGACAAGAGAAATATTAGGCTGAGCATAGAGATGCAAAAGAGAGGGTGTAGGGGAGAAGACAGAGCTTCTGGTTCAGGAGCAGATGAGACACGGCTTATCATAGTATGGCATTGAGGGAACAGCAGTACACTCAGTGTTTCTGCCTCTGGTGATGAGAGGGAAGGAGGCATGATCTGTGGTTCCCCGACTTGATGGAAACACGTAACTTTGGCACAGATCTCGTGTGCTCTGCAGCAAACAAGTTAATTAGCAATTTTTTTAAAAAAGCACCTACTACTTGTGTGTTTGTACAGTTTGCCCATAAAGTGCTGGGAATTAATGCTCTGTTTCAGAGAATGTTTCTATTTGGTAGCCAAACTGAGAAAAAGCTTTAATGTGGTTTCATTAAAGAAAATGTTTAATTTCTTTTTTGTATAGATATGATCAAGATCAATTAATCAGTCAGACAATGTGTCTACACTGCATTTTTGTAATCTTATTCAGCCTATATTTTCAGTATTGGTAATAAAAAATTTATTAATATTTTCTTTAATGTTTGCAAAATACTTGGATTTAGTTCTGGTGGGGGCTCCCCAAGTAACTAACTGCATATATTGGTGTTTGTTTAATTTATTTTCATATGCATATTAGAACATATGCAGTACTCTTTGCTTTCTGGATGAAGTGATTTCAAGGAATTCAGTCAGGACAAGAAAACATCAGTACAGTGCATTTTATTCAAACATACGGATTTTTTTAACAAGACTTGGTGTCATCAGACTTGTCTTCAGTCTAAGGTTAAAAGAAGGGAATTATCAACAATTAACACTAACTCTACCAGTAAGAGTTAATTTCTTGTATTAGTTCTGGGTCATGCAATAAGTTCATAGTTTCCAGCAGTGATTATAGGGATCTTACTGGTACAGGGAACCTTAGGAATGTCACTAAAGGTAGAGGAAATGTCCATGAGGAACTCCAAAATAACATGAAAGAAAAAGAACTCAACATATATACATATGTGCATGGAATGAAAAATTAAAAACAAAACAAAACAAAAGTTAAATTGCCTGGTATTGTAAAAAAGAAATGGAGAAAAAAAAACAATAACAATAAACACGTTGAAAAAAAAATACTCTATCTGAAGCAATTAAATAATAAACCAAAAATGAATTATGGAAAACATCTAAACATGCTTTAGAATGTTGTTGTAAAGCATTTGGAATTATCAGCATGGTGATTTTTTGTATTTTATTTTTAGCTTTTTTTAAAAAAAAAAAAAGTCTGTTCTACTGATTTTGAGTCTTTGGGAGGGGAGAAACATTCTCTCTTTTCACTATTGGATTCATTTAGTCTCTCTTTATCTATACAAAATCTAACAGTCTTCCCTAACTTCCTAGGTTCTTGCTATTACTGTGGAAAGCACTAAGCATCTGCAGAGAAGGCTTCTTTTCACTGGTTTATCTCCAGGAACTGTTAAAGAGGTACAGGTGACCTTTTAGGTGGACAGAAGTAACCAAATTAATCTCTCACTTCAAAATTTCTGATCTCCCCTCTTGAGAAGACAGGATAACTGAGATTGGACAGGATCTCATGTAGTCTCTAGTCCAACCTCCTGCTGCACATGTGGATCAGCTCTGACTTCAGACCATTTTGTTGAGGGCTTTGCTCAGTTGGACCTTTACAAACTCCAAGGGTAGAGACTACGCAACGTCTTTAGGCAATTCAGGAAAAACCTTTTTACTATTAACCAGTAAGAACATCTCCTATTTCAATTACGACCACTATGTCCTGGCCTCTACAGCACACTCCAATGAGTTCAGACCTCTCCTCTCAGTCATGCCCTCTCAGGTATTGGGAGGCTTAAGTAAATACACTGACTCTTCCATCACAACTAATCACCCACCCTAAACAGTCCCAACCATTGCAACCTCTTGTCTTCAAAAAGAACAAATGTGGTTACTGTTTATCCAAGATTTCATATAGTAAAGCGATAGTGTATGCCCTGTGAGGAATGTTGAGCCAGGAGCAGGAGGCACCAGTATGGCAGGTAGAGTAGTGCCCTCACAAACAAAGGGTCTGCCCCACACTACCTAAGAAAAAGCAGAGTGTGTCTGGTTGTGGCAGCCAAGGTCAGCCACAGTGCTAACCAGACAAGACAGTTCAGATAGGCCAGGCCAGGTACAAGGATGGGCACAGGCAGGTCTACAACACAGTTCAATCCAAACTCAAGAGAAAGTGCTTGAGTAGTCTCCAAGACATAGCACAAAGTTCTCCACATCAGCTTCCTCAGACAGATCTTCTCCCCGCAGTCTGATTTTGGGTGACTCAGTTGCACCATATCAAATCTGGCCTTGAGTACAGGCAGCCATAGACCAGGTGGGTAAAGGTTGCAGAGTCTGACGGTCTGCTCAGGGCTCTAAAAAAAGTTCATGTTTCAAGTATTCTTCTTGCCTACTATCGCTTGCTTTTTTTTTTGGTGATGAATTTGTTACTCAAAGAAGGAGGAAAATAAATGTTCAGCTGGGTGATGTGCAGTGTGTTGAATGCCTTTCCAGTTGTTTGACTGATGTCCTGGGTACACTGAGGTGCGGATTATTTACATTTCTCTCAGAAACCAGTCTGCAGCGGAAAAAATTGAATTAATCTGTTTTTTGCGTTAAAACCAATTTTGTGGGTTATGTTGTGTCTGAATGGGCTCACACAACCCCGATAGTTAAGTAGCCAGATACAAGTTTAATTAAGGAGCCATTTCATTACTCCTTAAATGCAGGCTGAGTTGCATTTTGAGGATTCTAACATGGGCTAATTTAAATCACTCCTCAGTAGTTTGTGTCAGAAGAATAACAAAGAAGTATATTTCTTCAATGAATGATAAATCAAAGGACCTGGTAAGGTTTTTCATTTAATGTCCCGGCCAATACCTGTTTCCATTAATCACTGAGGAACAAATGCTCCTTTTCAATTTCTTAGCACTTAAAAGTTATTACTCGGCCTAGCAAAGAGTGGCAACCAGCAAAGAGGGAATACATAGTTTGTTCTCAGTTATTTCTTATTCCACCTTTTTTTATTTAGTGGGTATTAAATAACACACAGAACATGCAAAGGCAGACTTTTTTTTTTTTTTCTTCTGTTAAGGTCTATTTACTTTTTGTGATGACCTGAGTATCACGTTTTGCCTTAACCCTAAAATGCCAAAAGATGATTTTAACATACTATGTTTAACATTGAATAGGAATTTCAAATTAAAAGTTCTGAAAGATGAGTAAATCCTAGTTAGCTGACTAATGATTTAACCCTAGGTAGGAAGAATTACAGGTTTTGTTCTCTCTCTGAAAGTACTTTTTATGTAAAATTGAATGCTAGTTCAAGTCTTAATTTTGTCAGACCATGGTGTTTTTGTAAAAAATAGTTATGAACTTTAAATCAAACGCAACAGAAGATCTCTTCCTGCCTTTTCATGCTCACATAGCCAACTGATATGCTGCTGGGGGTTATTTGGAATTGTAGTTTCTTTAATTTTGCTAAGTCCCAGTTACAGAACAAAATTTGTCTTCTTGTCATCACTATAATGCCTCAACCAGTGGTGTCAAAAAAATCACACATAATATCAAAACTGTAACTTAATGAATGATAAAAATAAGCACAAAGACCAATTATGACAATAAGACCTAGACTTATCTTTTGGAAAAACAAATTGAGTTTGTTCTAATAATTTCTTCTTTTTTTTTTTTTATCCTGAAATAAGCTTTTAATCAACACTCTGATGATAGCTTTTAAGCATCTTAATAATATTGTGTGAAATTCATTAAAACCACCTGGCTATCTCATCTAAGTTAATTATGTTGGCTCCTTCTGTAGACAACGGAGAGACAGACCAAGAAATACAGAGCTTTAAGACAGTTGCACCACAGTAGTGGAGATATCTGTGATTGCTAAGACGTTGCTTGTACCTCTGAATTGATTATAGTTAGAGCCTAAATGGCTAGTTTTATTTTGATCAGCCATGGTACATTAAAAGTCAAACACGGTCAGTCTTTCCTAGTGCATTTATTTGGCTTTTCTCTGCTCTGTGCCTAACTCATCTTAATAAATAAATAAATACATAAATAAATAAATTGCAATAAGCTCTAACTGGAAACATGATGAGGACATACATGATTTGACATTCAATCTTCTGATGTCACTTTTGTATGTTTTAACCTTCTAACATATAAACATCAGCAAAAAGAATGGAAAATTAATTAAGAAACCCACACAACATGGCAATGATTTCTCAATCATACAATCATAAGTAAAATTTCTCTGTAGAGGTAAAAATAAACCTTTGCTTAGAATCAGTGACTGGAGTGAACACATAGGTCAACATCAATGAGAACATGAAGTACCTTGTCACGGATTGTTTCAGCAGAGATTAAACTTAATGTTAGATTTATTTTTTGTGTCCATTTGTATGTGTCTTCATGAATAAAGTTTATCAGAGTAGCAAGGTTGACTTGAGAAAATAGTTCCTTCATCTCAAATCTAAAATTATGAAAATGCATAAAACTGCAAATGCATGTAGTCTTTATTTCTGTATACTCCAGACATACCTTTTTTTCCTTTTCTTTCTTCTCCCTTTCCCTTTCTTCTAGAGATCAACATAAATTTACATTTCCATTAGAAACATTTTCTTCAGCCACATAAAAGCTCTTCAAAAAACCCTCTTCTGACCCACCACTTCATGGTGCACTTGCTGATCGTCACAGTTCCCTCTTGATTATATAATTCTCTACTTGTATACATCTGCAAGAAATAGAAAAATATATGACAGAGAACAGTTAACAAATGATAATGGACTATACTGACTTGCAAGTGAAAAGTACACAGAGCAAATAGTAAGAAAAACAATATTTAATATTTTTGTGTAGCTTATGTTTTCCTGATTTTATGTTTGTAATTTGAAGTATATTTGGCAACTTATTGAACTCTGCAGTGTGTTGCTATGTATGATGTATACGAATGAGGATTTTCAACAATTACACATTCTGCAGTTGATACTAATGTCCAGTTTACTTGTGATGTCTCAACTAGATTGTGTGATATTTTTCCTTTGTAGCCAAGTTTATCTTCTAAAGCTTAAGTCACAAAGTTAGATTTTAAAAATTTGGTAGAAAAGTAACAATACATTTTAAGTTTTGATATTTTATTTGATATAGTAATGTAGAAAAAAATCCTGTTATGATAATTTATTCACTGATAGTATGTGTTGATATCAGAAGGGCTATATAGATGTTTTCCAAAAATAAATTTTGATATATATTTTCCTTAGAGATATTTTTAAAATGCTAGAGCTCTTGAGGAACAGATTTTACATTTTCCTTCTTTTTTAGTGTATTTTTAAAACACTTAAAAGTCAAGTAACCATAGTAAGTGGTTATAGTTCTTAATTGGAAGCAGTGAAAGAGATGAAACATCTGAAGGTCTTATTAAAGCTTTAGAGAATAGAATTAATTCAAAAGGAGAAAAAAAACACCACCTCCCACTCCTCCAAAGTCCTCACAGATATACATATGTAGTAGGTTCACTATGTCCTTTTAACAAGGAAAGATTGAAGACCACATGGTGAGTTAAGAAGCTTAAATAACTGGAACACAAGGGGTATGAAAAACTTTGGATAACAGGAGAAGGTGAAATAAATAGAGATGTAAGTATTTTGGAAAGAAAAAATAGAAGACTTCAATTTTTGCAGAGAATAAATGTTTCCCCAGACAAAGAAACTCTGTTGCATTACCTCAAGGGAAAAGTACTAGAGTCAAGACAGTTTATATAAAAAGACCTGAGAATAAAGTTGTTGTTGCTGAGGTGAGATTAAAGCTATATTTACATAGCTGTGTCTTGAAGTCATTGAGCTCACATTCTTTCTTAGCCATGGGATCAGGCAAACAAATCAGTATCTAAAGCATGCTTTCTGAAATGAATTAAGTTAATCTCATCTTTTTTACACAAAATGAATTGCTGACTTTTGAAAGTATAAGAAAAGAAATACATGCAGAGACTTTAAAAATATTTACTCATTATAGAAGCTTGATAATAGACAGTACTGTTCCAGATGTAGAATTTGTCAATTTCTAAATTTCTCCCTTCCTTCGACTCACCAGAGTGACTTCGGTGTTGTGGTTTAACACAGAAGGCAGCTAAACACCACACAGACATTTGATCACTCTCCTGTAGTGGAATGGAGGAGAGAATTGGAAAAAAAGGTAAAACTTGTGGGTTAATATAAATAAAATTTAACAGGACAGAAATGGAAAATACTGATAATGGTAATAATGGTAATAATTATGATAACGATAATGATGATGATGATGATGATGATGATAATAATAATAATAATAATAATAATGGAGTATATAAAGCCAAGTGATGCACAATGCAATTGCTCATCACCCATCAACTGATGCCCAGAGAGTTTCTAAGCAGCAGGTTCCCAATAAACTTTCCACATAGTTTATATACTGAGAATGACATTAAATGAATGCTATGAAATATCCTTTTGGTCAGTTGGGATCCACTGTCCTGCCTGTGTCCCCTCCCAGCTTTTTATACACTCCCAGACTCCTCAATGGCAGCACAGTAGGAGAGGCCAAAAAGTCCTTGACTTAGTTTAAGCACTGCTTAGCAACAGCTAAAGCATCAATATGTTATTAACATTATTCTCACACTAAATCCAGAACACACCACTATACCAGCTACTAGGAGGAAAATTAACTCTACCCCAGCTAAAACCAGGAGACACTTGCTTTTCATAATTTTTATTGTTTCAAGAGTTGATTGCAGTTGAAATTTTAAATGTTTTTATGGTCTTGGTGATCTTGTGAAAACTTCTTATAGCAACCAATAGAAAAATGAGAAATTCAGAGATATAAAGAGGTGTGTTTGGACATTTATAACAGTTACCAAAAGGAGTAGTGTTGCACAGGACAGCATGGCCTGGTTTGTTAGGAAATTCAGGTTTCAATGCTCCCATGCATCTATCTATCAGTGAGTTGTGTCAACTATACTTTCAGCAAATTTCAACTCACATTTCACTGAGGTGTAGAACAGTAGCTGTAGTGAAGACAAGTCAAGATACTCAAAGCTTTGAAGCCTCTACAGATTCCAGGAAAACCAGTTATCTTGGGGAGAGAAGATTTTCCCCATTGGGATTTAATCTTTATCATGTTTTAGAATGACAGAATAATGTAAGTTTGAAGGGACTCATGGTGTTTTGTCTTTCTCAATCTGAAGAATCCTAGCCTATTTACTTATTCCTTGTGCAGAAGCTATTAATATTTCATACTTTTCTTCATTTTCATTGATGTTGTCTGGGCCTTTTCTAGTGCTGCTTTAGCCTTTTAGAAATAGAGAGACAAGAACTGCACACTATATTTAAGGTGTGGGTAAACCATAGCTCAATACGATGATTTTAGGTATCCGTTTATTTTTTATTAATTTCCTGCTAATTCACAACACTTACTTTGCTTTTTTTGGTCCTCACTGAATACTGAGATTAAGTTTTCATGGAAATATCTTCACTGCCAAAACTCCAGGTAGCAGTTAATTGCAGAAGACTATTAGTAGAAGACTAATTAAAACAGTGGTTCATTGGTTCTGCTCCTTATGAACTTGATGTCTAGAGCTGGCCAGCACTTCTTCAAAACTGTGATATAAACTGTCGGTACAAAGAGATTAAGTGGGCGAGTCAGATGAGAAGGCCTTTCTTAAGGCCTAAGTTAAGAGAGATGGTTTTTAACTGTGGATTGCCTGTACCTTGGTTCATATCTCTATAGAGTAGTATTTAATTTGTGAACCATATTTCGTACTAAAAAAAACTAAAACCAGCAAGATCTGCAGATGTTGTACTTATATAGAAGGATAGTATGTGGCCATTTTTGTCACACTTCTTTAAAACTTTTTGGAAGGAAAGAAATGGATCCAATCTTTAAGACTTTAAAGATTCTAAGACTTTAATTTGAAAACACATTTACTGCACAGTCAAAGAAGTGGAAAATCAATATTTGAAAAGTATTCTTTGAACATTTAGCAGTAGGATAGCACTTCACAGGCAGTTCCAGTATGCTTTTATGCACACATACTCACATTTTCATCATTGATCAAAAAAAAATCCCAGGTGAATTATGCCAGGCAAATCCTTCTGTTCAAACTCCTTTTCATTAATCCTAACCTGCAGATAAATATACAAGAGGGCTGAGATCTGGAGACTGCAGAAAGGATTACCTTTGATGGTTGCCTTCATCCTTTGGGGTGTTTACATATGCTGGACAGGACTTTTCACTCTTCTAAACTTTCCTAAGAATTCATTTCTCAAGCTACTTGATTCTTGTCTCAAGATCCTTGATTCTATTGCATGCAAAATATATTGCAGAGAAATATGTGCATGCAGCTTCTAGAATATGTTTAAGGCAAGTAGCAGAAAATGAGACAGGGGGAATACAGGGATTTATACCAGTTTGCAATGAAACAATAATAATAAATGTGGATTTTTCTAAATAAAAAAAAAATATATTTTTTATTAGATTGAAAACAACAATTTTTGAAATTCAGTTGTCCAACAGACCTCTATGTACACAGTTTTCAGTATCTCCCTTGCTCAAACCTGGGCCTCAGATAATGACCTCTACTGACTTGTACCTTCCTTCTGCACTTTGACATGTCAGACAAGTATCTGTACTTTTGTTTTATGCAGGGTTGTTCAGGACAAATGTAAATGTCCTGTGACATGCTCCCTAACCAAAAAAACTGCCTGTTTCCCAAGTAATGATAAATAATTGCAAAGTGCAGTCCTTTCCTAGAATATGTTCCTTCTTCAACTAGGTTCCATTTGAAAGTTGATTTTCACAAAAGTGTCTGTGTTGAATCCAATATTATGTCTTTTTTCTCAGACTCTTGAGAAATCTGAAGAAGGTAGAAAGGAATTATGTGAAATATGGAAATGTTCTAGTTTTTAGTAATTTTTCACTTCCAGAAAACACTGTATTATTTTTTAATAGTGCATAAACAACGTGGTTTGGTTTTATTTTGTTTTGTTGACTTTTCTGTGCTTTAGTATTACGTGGTATTATGAATCTTGCAACTGGAACTTCAGCAGTCATTTTATTTATTCTGTAAATCCAGATGTTTTGTTGACCTTTCAGGTAGCTTTACCACATTTACTTATTTCACATATGACATTTTCACCTCTTTATGGAAAATTAGAATTATAATTAAGGGATGAAGCCTAAATTTAAACAGTTTTTATGATATTTCATTTACTTATACAAAATCTGTTTTTATATTTCTGTTAATTTCATTAGAGTTAACCATATGAGCTCCTAGCCTGTCCTGTAAGTATTACTGTACACAGAACCAAAAGAAAAACAAAATAGTCAATGTAATTAGCAGATTGTGTAATCACAGATCATCTTTAAATGCGCATACACAAAGGATCTATGTGTATTAATTTGCACAAATAGCCTCACTTTAATAATTTCCTAGCTCGAATGTTTTTACTTGGCGGTCTTAAAGTCCTCAACAAATTTTTGTATTTAATAATTGAATTAATTGAAATGCCATTAGCTTTTTGGATGCGCATTTTCTCTGAGTGAGTTTAAAAGTCTGATCATTAACACTGAAGAAAGAAATTACTGCATTGTGTTGAAATTTGTCCAACAGAAGATATTTATTATTATAGGACCATTGCATTGGCTTAAGTATATGAGTTAAAAAGCACCTTAACATGTAAGTGTATAGTACATACTGGAAAATTTACTAGAATGATGGAGCATTTCATCACTTGTTACTGTAATTGATAGTATGTGTCAAAGGCAAGCGAAGAACAGGCCAAAATTGTTCTGAGTAAAGTATGTGAGATTTACATCTGCTGGAAAGCATATGGCAATTAGTATTTCCAAGGGAAACATGCTCTTTTCTTCCTATGACAGTAATGAAAAACTGAGAAGTATGATATTTTCATGATTGTACTTACTGCATATTTGTTATTTGCTCCATTAATGTAGGATAGCAGAAGGCGGTAAAGTATATTGTAAAAATTATGTATAATTTTATTTTAAAATGAAGACTTTCCAACTTTTCAGGACCACTTAACATAAATAAGAAGTTGTTTGACTTTTCTGCTAAAAGGTAAACAAACTGAATTGATTCCTGAACAAAAAAGCCATAGGACTGATTTTGGTTTCTTCTTTCACTTAAGATGAGCACATGATAGTATAACATTATATTATAACAATTTGAAAAGAGCATGAACATGAAATGAACACGTCATTTATTTGTATAGAACTGTTGTATTATAAGTAGCATGCATTCCTTTGTTTTAGTGGGAGACATAAACATAAGCTGACATCAGAATGTACTGATTATTTTTGTTAGATTCTTGCTGAGCTCTCTGTGTTTGTATGTGTGTGAGCATGTTATGTACATAGAGGGCTTTCTAAAGCTAGAGCTGTGTAGGATGCCACCTAATAGAATCATAGAATCATAGGATAGTTTGGGTTGGAAGGGAGCTTCAAAGGTCACCTAGTTCAGCCTCCCTGCAATGAGCAGGGACATCTTCAACCAGATCAGGTTGCTCAGAGCCCTGTCCAGCATGGCCTTGAATATTTCCAGGGATGTGGCATCTACCACCTTTCTGGGCAACCTCTTCCAGTATTTTACTACGCTTCCACAAAATACTCTGTATGGCATCAGGGCAGTGAAATATATACTCCCAAAGGAGTAAAATTTTGAAGACATATCTATTTCATCCTATTTTTCTCTTTGACAGGCTGATACATCTGAGCTTATTTAGTCTTCCAGCAAAATCCTGGAAAAGAGGAATCATCACAGAACAAAAACTAGTTTAATATTCATTCTCCACTTTTTGACATTACCAGTACCATATAATATATTTTCTTATGCACCTGAGATGCACACTCCAGCCCATGATCATGAGAGATACTACTCTAGCATGTCACAATCCAGCAGCAGCAGGAGGATAATTTTTTATGACAGGAGGGCAGATTACCGAAAAAAAATATGCAGATTTGAATGCATTTCAACAGTATGTCATGACCTTGGATTTTTGTCTTAAAGATAGAAAATCACCTTCAATTGAACCGGTTTCCCATCCTGGAAATGGAGATCTGGCATTATCCATGTACTAGCCATGAGAGAGTTATCTAGGCTGCCAAATGTTAATTAAATGCAAATATAATCATTGAAATCCTTTTGCCTGTTTTTATCCAGTGTTTGTGACCATGTTGGAAAGCAATTTTATTGACTCTAGTCCTTACGTTATACTTGCAGAAAATAAATTAGATTTTGTTTGTGACTATATTTGAAGGACATTAAAAGCTCTGGGCTGAAAAAAATCTGCATGCACTGTTCATTCTGGCATACTCAATCCTAGTGAAGCAATTTTTAAACAATTTATATATAATACTGAAGCAGTTCCTTCCCAGCTCCAGGAAAACAGGGTTGGGGAATCTTCCATAATTACATGAGAAGATCAATATTGATACAGTGTTAAAAGAAGATCATAAAAGCAATAATCCTTTTATATAGCTTTGGAGGTAGGTGTCTTGGAGATTAAACCCAGTATATTTTGCCATGCTTACTCAGGACTTTTTGCACGTTAGGTAGCCTTAAATAGATAACAGTCCCTGAGGATAAAACTGAGTGATGCTTCTCTTTTGCTTTACAGTGTCTGTACAAGGAGGAAAACTCTCAATATGTGTGTATTCTCTGACTGATATACAGTTATTCCTCCATAGATTTCAAATACACACATAGATATGTGTATATTTGTTGGTGGTTATTTTTTAATATATATATATATATATATATATAAGCTGAAAGGTAAAGACAGTAATAATTTGGAGCTTTTATAAGAAAAATCTAAAATGTACTATCCCCTGCACAAAACAACTATGGGCTATTTACAGATTTCTAAGTGGTCATTTTCTCAAACATCATGATTTAGCAGCAGTTTTGATAGAGAGAAATTTGAGAAAGCTATAAAATTTACACTTAGAGTAGCAAAAAACTGCGAGTTTACACTGAATGTATTTATAGATTTGAGAGATACTAGATCACTGTGAAATTGGGATATAATTCAGAATTTCAATGTTTCTTATAAATAATCCCTAAATTCTCACCAAGAATACGTTTTCCTCGTTTACCCAATAAGTAGTGGAATAAATAGAATAGTGTTTTATAAGTACCCCTAAAATGAAACCCACCTATACAAAGTTTGACACTGGAGTCTGAATTTGTCCCTGTTGACTAAGGAAGGTCATGCAAACTCTAATACCTCCTATATACCTAATTCAGCTACAGTTATTAAAAATTCTTTAAAAGTGCTCACCTTATTTATAGTTTTACCTAGATTCTAGTCATATTACTGAGCATGTTACTGATATAAAACATTGACTTAACTTTATAGAAGAAAACCAAATGAAAATTATGAAACTAACACCAAAAATGCACTATAAAAATGGGGGCAAATTCATTGTAGATATTTCATTTTAGTAAAATCAGTGACTTAATTCTGAATAAAAACCCCGCATTTCATATTCTTGGGGATTTTTTTAGTAGTCTTGTGACAAAAGCTTAATGTTAGAAAATTTACTTGGATTTAGAAATAACATCCTTCATAAATTTTAGTTTTTTGGATATTATTTCTCCATGAAATGCCCATCATTTTATCAGTACCAAAGAACACACTAAGTGCCGGTATTCCTATGGCATTCCTTATATTCTTTCATAAATGCCACTGAAGCTGTGCAGATTTCTATAGGCCGAAGAGATAATTTATTATTCTTTAAAAGACAGCTTGCATGTTTAAGAGAAACACAGAAATGATGAATGGGACACTGAGCTCAAGAATCGCTGCATTTTGCCTGGTAAGAACCACTGATATGTTCATTTACTAAAACATGAAACAACCCTCTTCTTTCCTTGGGTCTATACACTTTATCTTGTGTTCTTACGTCAGCCTGTATTTGCACCTGGAGGAATGCAGCATGTTTATATAACTTCGTATATATTGGATAAAAGTGACATAGTCAAGGTATTTGAAAGTGAATATGAGTCATACATACTCATCAAATTCAGTAACTTCAAGGGTTTTTTGAGGTGGACATGGAGACAGAAATGACCACAGGAATTATCTCTTTCACACAGACGAGCAGTTTCAGATGTTGCATAATTAAATTGGTGATTTATTTTTTTTTAAATCCCTTTATGCTCATGAGAAATGGAGTAGAATAAAAGCTTCTTACAAATTTTCCAACAAATCTTTAGCAGAAAACTATAGACAATGTAGCAAGCAAAAAAGGAGTTTAGGATTCATAGGTTACCAAAATAGTAAAACTTCAGACAGCTGAATAGAAATGAAGTTTGTCTGGTTTACATGTCTTTCCATTAAGAAAGACTCTCCCAGAAGATAGCAGGATTTTTTTCTCTACCAAATGAGTCAAAGACAAAGAAGAATGTGAATATTTAGGAGTATAACCTTCTACATTATAAAAAGTACACAATGAATGCGTATTTGAGCAAAGACGGTGCTGTTAGGATGTTGCTGTTAGAATCCATGAAAAAGATAAAGTTCAGGTATGTCTGGGTTTTGTGCATAAGTAGTGTAGTTGTATTACATGTACAGAATGTACTGAAATGTACATTTTTACGAATTGTAGGAGTTTATTGATACAATCATTTTATTCGTGGCGTCTATCCTGGATTTAGAAACAAAACAGAACTTTTATGATAATTTGGTTACACCTATTGCATAATTTTCAACATTATTTTTATAATGTTCTTTTCCCTAGATTAAAAAGCTTCATAGTTTCAGAAAACTCATTTCTACATCTACATATGCAAAACCAGATAATAAATCACCTTTAAATTTTAATGTATTAGGAGGGAAGATTTGGGCAATTTCTTTCAATTTCCAGTTCCAATCAGAGAGATTAGGAGACAGTACATTCTAGGTAATACATTTAAACAAAAAAAAAACAAAAACAAAAACAAACAAAAAAAACAAAAACAAACAAAAAAAAAATAAAGTGGTATTTGTGTTTCCTGTCTAAGATTTTTAGATGTGTCTGAATTTTCACAGATTAATTGTTTAAAAGAAAAATGAGTTTTCAAAAATAAACAATACCATTTATATGCATCAACTCTGCTCATAAAAAGAATCTAATTACTTGTAGTCTGCTCCAGAGTCACACTGGCCCTGTTCTATGATTGATTTCATTGCCATTTACATACTAATGAACAGAAGCTGGCTTGCAGCTTTTGGCAAACTTTGCCTTTGCTGTGCTATATTTTAAACACAGATTTAAAACATCTGATTTTATTCAGTTAAATCTGGAAAAAAAAAAAGAAAAAAAAAAGAAAAAAAGGCGTACTTCTCTGCAATCACATGCTTATTGTTAACAACAGCTAATATGAAAAATTTCAAAAAAAGTAGAAAAATATCTATAGATTTTATCTATTTGTGTATTACATATGTTTACATGGAAAGATGAAGCTGGGAAGGAAAAGAAAAGGAAAAGTTGGAAGATTTAACATGTAACTTTGTGAAACTGGGAAGAAATAAATTGTGGGAAGATCACTTCACCATCAGAAAAGTGAAATATTTGTGCTGGAAGCGTACCTTGTGATACACATCAGGGTGAAATGCACCAGAGTTGAAACCTGGCCTGTTAACACTTATGGCAAAATTGTTATTAACATCATTAGACTACAGACATCAATTTGTATGTAAAATGGGTTTTAATCTTTCACAGAATCCAAAGATGGGAGTCATCTAACAAACCTCACCTTCCCCAGGGTAACCTAGAAACAGTGGCAGCTGCAGAGTAACATGAAAACAGGTGGTACAATACAGTATCTCATAGCTAATAGACTGTTTTATAGAACATATGTCCAGTCACAGGTTCACAGCTCTGTACAGTTGTCATGAGCCACGAATTCCACAAGAAGAGATCAGTATTAATCACACCCTTGTCTCAACAATTTTGTGATGCCTTCAAAATATTTTGCTAGCACCAGCCCTCTTTATCGCCACATACCAGAACAGTGTTTGCTTTTCAAAACATAGCAAAGATGGGCTTCCTGTCCTTGTCTAGACTACTGGTCTATGTGGTGGGTGGGGAACTGGCTGTTGGGCCACACCCAGAGGTTGGTGGCAAATGGCTTCTTTTCAAACTAACAACCCATTACAAGTGGAGTCCCTCAGGGATCAATATTGGGCCCAACACTGTTTAATATCTTAAATGATCTAGATGATGGGATCATGTGTACTCTGATGAAGTTTGCTGATGATACCAAACTGAGAGGGGAAGTGTATGGGGATGTAGCGGAAGATTTGGTGAGGAGACTAGTTAAATATAAATATACTCAAGTGACTTGCACCTGTCTGTAGAAAAAGCACATGCATCACACTAATTGTTCTACTGACCTTGTGTGCTTGATGAGTAGAACCTCTGTGTTAGATAACATAGGCCTGTGAGAAACTCTAGGCATCTTATCACTATGTCTGAGATTTCTGCTTTGTTGTGAGAGAGAGTGGGAGGCTGCGCCTGCCTGAAGCCTTGAAATACAGGTGAGCTCAGCAGGCCCAGTGATCTTCCAGCAGGGCTGAATTGACCAGTGCCTGCATCCCCGCTTGTGTCACCTCTGCCTGGGAGCTTAGGTGTGGCTTCGGAGATCCCCCAGTAGAGAGGTAACTAAAATAAAACTTGCTCTTCGCAATGCATTCGTGGCCTCTGGCTCTTCTTGCGATGCGCCTGTGTACGTGTTCACGTTTGGTGTTAGTTGGCAGTCACTAGAACCAGCCATGCTGTGGTTTGGAAAAACACCGAGGACTGGGGAGGCCTCCAGGGTGACTCCCCAAATGCCGGGATGGTCCAGTATAGAGCGCTGGGCTCCTGTGGCTGCTCTCCTGTCTGAATTCGCTCCGCCGGAGGCATGGCCTCAGATTGATGATGGGGCAGTGATCACCCCCCAGGTAATTCAAACAGCTATGCTAAAGTTTCCATGGAAAGTGGCATCGACTTCTTCTCGCAAATTAGTGGGGAGATTGGGGTGGTTATTTGTTACCAGTCTTAGAGCTCTTGATCATGACGTTGTTGCATTGCAGAGTAAAATAAGGGAGTTGGAAAAGGAGGTTGAGATTTTACAGGATGCAAAGGCGATTGCACAAGAAGTAATTACTGTTCAAGCAGAGCGGTCCTATGAGCTGCAAGATAATGTAGACCAGTTGCTAGCATGTATTGCTAAGGAACAAAAGGAAAAATATGCAAAAAATGAGTTTTTGTGTTCTCAGGTTTGTACTCTTACCACAAAACACTCTTGGAATCCCAAGGAATGGAATGGAAATATTTGGAGTGAATCCTCAGACTCCAATATTGAGTCTGAATTTGGTCCCGACTTAAATGGCAGGGACATGGTGGGAGCACAACCCCCCATACAAATGATGCTGCAGCAGGAACAAGCAGATGGGGGGCGGGGGCAGATCGCACATACTCACTCTCTGAAGGAGTTAACGGCATTTTCAGAGATCTCTCAGCAAACAAGTGGGGAAGGAATTCCGGCACAGATTTTGGCAGCTTGGGATAGTGGAGCTGTGTCTATTCATTTATTAGCAGATGAAAAAGATTTCTTAAGCCCTATAGCCTATGATGATCAAATACAACAACGATATGCTCAGCCGCAAACTGTCAGAGGTCCGGACAGGTAAGATATTATTGCACCTACGCTACATCAAAGTTTGTGTGCAGCAGTTTTAACAGCATATGCTGAACCTGTTGAATCTGTGTTGTCCCGTGGAAATTGGTGCACAATGGAGGAAAGTATTGATTTAGTGCAGCAGATGGGGGTGATGTATGCACTGATTATGGGTTCCAATTCGGACAGGGTAGCAGTGACAAATGCTACAGGTAATGCAGGCGCTCTAGCAAATGCCTTGAGAGGAACTGGGGCTGTAATTTCAGGACCCTCTGTTTGGATGTTGGATAATGGAAATCTGGAAAAACTGAAAAGAGTTACAGCACAGGTGATGAGAACACTAAGGTGGAATGATTTAGTACAAGCTGGTATCCCACAATCAGAAATAAGCAGGATCATACCATCACAAATCTTTTGCTGCTTGCAAAAGTTAATGCTTATGCAAAAAAGCCAACCAGCCCTAGCCCCCTACCAACACTGCACCCACCCTCCACCTCACCCACCATCTCAGTGCAAGACCAGTTTGCCTTTACCTGACAACAAAATCAATATACTTGCCAAATATTGTCTCAGAGATACAAACACAATCCCTTCGTTTGCCACCAAATGATAGTAGCTGATATAGCACTATGGTCGGGTACTATTGCTGATTGACATGATATTGATAAATTGTTGATTATGGCAGTGTCACAACAAGAAACTGAAGCAGCTGCTGAATTTTTGAAGGTGCATTTGCAGGACCAAGGCTGGGCAATTAATCTGAAGAAAACCCAGGGCCCTTGTGCTACTGTACTATTTTTAGAAATAGTTTGGCATAGGCAGCTTAGAGAAACACCAGATAAAACACACAGTCCAGCAGTTTTCTGTACCAGCTGCAATAAAACAGTTACATGCATTTTTAGGATTTTTAGGGCATTGGAGAATTTTCATCCCTACATCTTCTGTGGAGGAGGATTCCCCTTGTGAAGGGTTAATAGCAGAGCACAAGAAAGTTGATTCATTTGAGTCTCAAAATAGTAAGAAAGCAGATAATATGACCTCTGCTGAGCTGCATGCTCAAGCTCTAAGTGTGCATATAGCTTGTGGACATGGATCAGCTTATGCTGCACACGCATGGGACATTGGTCACAATCAAACCCCTTCGCTGTTATATACTTGTAAAACATGCTCACATCATTGTGCTGCTTGTACACAGCTACATTTAAGAGCATGAGGAAAGGTAAAACTGGGTCAGTGGGCCTTGATTACCTGTCAGGTTGACTATATTGGCCCCGTGCCCAAATCTGGGTGGGGGCAATATGCACACACTACCGTGGATACAGTGTCAGGACTAACTACAAGGGAAATGAAATTATTCACACCAATGCATTGTGAAGTGGGACTGCAGCCTATTGATCTAGATGTAAAAATTCATATGACTCCAGAGAATGCTGTATGGTTTTGTACCGTGACTTCTCCTTTGCTAATATCAGATTCCCGAGTTCTTGTATTTCAGGTATCTTCAGTGAACACTTGTGTTTTATCTAGAGGAGACAGCACTGGAACAATGTTATTGATGTCACGGACTCAACATCCAACTGAAGCCCAATCTGAAAAAGTGCAGGCCATGACTTTCTGGTCTGTGTGGGCAATTAACCCATACCAGGTTGTTAAACCCAGAGTGATACCAGCTGAAGGAGCTGGAGCAACATCGTATGTATTACTGGAAGGTGACAACCCTCATAGCTGTGTTACAGAATTGTGCTATGCTAAGGGATTTTAACATTAATGTTTCTTAAGGTTGTTTCTCTGAGTAGGTAGTGGCTGCAAATGCTGCTTTGATTTTGAAAGCATGTCTTGCTTCAACACAGATGATGAACTAGCCAGCATGGAAGACAACATCTCACATCTTTGGAACTAATGCAGCAAGTGGAACAATCTTCCGATAATGCCTGGTTGAATGACTCATTTAATTCCTTGACAAGATGAATGGGACACCTGATTATTGTAGAAATATGTTTTTTCCTTTTTCTGTACATGTTTATTGTGTGGCCCTGTAAATTACTCTGTGCTACACTCACAAGCCCAAATGAACAACTCTGGCTTTGTCGGCCCCAGCAGAAGCAAGTCACGTGAGCGAGGGGGTAGAATGTATGGGGATATAGCAGAAGATTTGATGAGAAGACTAGTTAAATATAAATACACTCAAGTGACTTGCACCTGTCTGTAGAAAAAGCACATACATCACACTAATTGTTTTACTGACCTCGTGTGCTTGATGAGTAGAACCTCTGTGTTAGATAACATAGGCCTGTGAGAAACTCTAGGCACCTTATCACTATGTCTGAGGTTCCTGCTTTGTTGTGAGAAAAAGCGGGAGGCTGCGCCTGCCTGAAGCCTTGAAATACAGGTGAGCTCAGCAGGCCCAGTGATCTTCCAGTAGGGCTGAACTTACCAGGGCCTGTCATCCCCACTGGTGTCACCTCTACCTGGGAGTTTAGGTGTGGCTTCGGAGGTTCCCCAGTAGAGAGGTAACTAAAATAAAACTTGCTCTTTGCAATGCATTCATGGCCTCTGGCTCTTCTTGCGATGTGCCTGCGTATGTGTACACAGGAAATGAGCACTTCAGAAGGGAAATCCACTCTTCAGGAAGACGTGGATAGGCTAAAAGAGCGGGCTAAGAAAAATCTTACAAAGTTCAACATGGGTAAGTGTAAGGTCTTGCACCTGTGAAAACGTAATCCAGGAGTGCAGCACAGGCTAGGATCTAGCCAGCTGGAGAGCAGCTCTGTGGAAAGGGACCTGGGGGAGCTGGTAGACAAGACCAATATGAGCAAACAGTGTGCTGCTGCAGCAAAGAAAGCCAACAGGATGCTGGGCTGCATCAACAAGACCATGTCCAGCAGAGACAAGTCATTATCACATTAAGCACTCCTCAGGCCACACCTGGAATACTGTGTTCAGTTTTGATCCCTGCTATACAAAAAAGATGTGTACAGCCTGGAAAGGGTCCAGAGAAGGACCATGAAGGTGATCAAAGGCCTGGGAAGCCACCATGTCAGAAAAGGCTGAGAGAAGTGTGTTTGTTCAGCCTTGAGGAAAGAAGGCTTAGGGGAGACATCATCACCATGTTCCAGTATTTAAAGGATGGCTACAGGTATGATGGAGACTCCCTTTTCACAAGGAGTCACCCGGAAAAGACAAGGGCTAATGAGTACAAGTTACTCCTGATGAGGTTCCAATTGGACACAAGAGGGAAGTTTCCATGATGTGCCCAGGGAAGTGATGGATTCCCCAACACTGGACATTTTAAAGATTAATCTGGAGAAGATGCTGTGTCATCTTGTCTAGATCATTCTTCTACCACGAAAGGTTGGACCAGATGATCCTTGAGGTGTCTTCCAACCTGGTATTTCATGATTCTATAATAAGTATGAAAATTACTCAGATATACAAATCAGAGAGATAAGAATGGCAAAAGATAAAAAAGATGGACACAGGAAGAAAAAAGGCACATAGGCGAGAGCAGAAAATGGAATAGGAAGAAGATTGTGTTTATCTCTTCATTTTTTCTGTTCAATGCCTGCTGATACCGAATTGTTCTTCATTGTTTAAGTAATATTCTGCAATTCATAGTCTGACTGGCCTATTTCTGCAACAGAAGTGTGGGGTTTTTTTATTTCATGTGCTTATTTTCTTTTATGAAAACTATAATGAATTAAATTGCTGAATTTGATAGTCGATATACAAATCAAAGCTTAAGGTGAATTGAGTCTAAAAGGTTCAGAATATATCACAAAAAGCTGGGCTTAGGGTTTGGGCTACTCTCACTAGTTCTGATGAAGAAATGAAACATAGTGCCTTGCCTCCCTGAAGCCAAACCAAAACAAAATTGTAGGATAATCTTTTCTGACCCAAGGGCAGCTGTTCACTCCTAAGTTTGAAGCGATGACATTTTTCAAAATTCTTTAGCTTCTTTTACACTATTCTTTCCACTCCACTAGAAGCTTTTGATTATGTGATGATGATTGGTAGCCACAGTGACAACCCCCACATTGAGTGGGATTCAGTCCTAGGCTCATATTTGTGTCTCTGTGCAGCCTGGATTTTTTTTCAGAATATGTCACACTTGAATAACGTTGTGTAACTGGATGTACTTTGAAGTTATAATAAAAAAAAAAAAAAGGAACCTTGATGTCACACATCTTAGTATTCAACTCAGCTAGTTAGGAAAATCAGACAAAATTAAGTATACACTTTATTAAATAATTTTCTCTCAAAATGTAGTGTTAAAAGAGAACACTTTAGGATTTTACTTTGGTGCATGGTGGAGCAAGAAAAAACGGAGTCTGAAATTCCTTAAAACCAATTCTTGTTTCATTAGTCGAAACAGGTACTTCACTATCTTAGCCTGACAAAGATTATTTTCTTTGAATTCTGTCTAAGGACCATAAGACATAAGGAGAAACATAATCAGCAAAACTGTAGCCGCTGTGATTATTCTCCATCTAAACTTATCTTTTCACAAGGTCTGTGTTTTCAGTGTACTGGAATACTGACATGTTTTTGTTGTGGATTTCTGATACCTAAGGATCCATCTAAATATCACTTTGAGGTCAAAGTAGTTACAAGAATATCAAGTCTCATCCTCTTTTGTCGTTGAAAATTCAACTGGATGGTGTATTTACCCAACAAAAGATTGTTTCATCTTCTGTGATCAGTTTTAAGTAGATGAGTGGAATTAATATTCTGCATGAGCTCTTGAGCAATCCACTTGAACTGTGGAGGTATCTTGCGTGATGCCTTGGAGAAATCAATTTCCCCAGGTAAATAACAAAGTAGCTAACAATCCTGGGAAAGACTGGGAAATATGATCAGTCATGACCATATTTTGTGCTGCCAGCAGCTTTTGTGGTACCAGATTTTTGTGTAATTTCTTGTCTTTTCTTTTTTTTTTTTAAATCATTTTATTTTTAATCTTTAATAGCAAAAACAGTAGCAAAACCAAGTAGCAAACAAGACCTTGTCATAGCATCAGGGTCACTGATTTGTGAAATATTGAGCAAACAATGATGAAATTTTGAAAAACACTTATGGTTTCAATAAAACTCTTACTTTCAAAAATTGTGTTAACAAGTGATGTATTTCAACACTTATTAAATGAAGTATTGTGCTTATATCAAAAGCAATACATAATATTTGTATTTGTTGCTGGAGACCTAGGGGAACGAAAGAAGGATTAAACTTCATTTCTGAAGGAAGAAGCTGTTTGCAGAATTAAAAATAAAACAATCTAAACCAACAAAAAACAGCTAACGAACAAATAACAAAAACAAACCCCCACTCTTCATACTAATGAGAATAATCTTTTTGGTAGCATTATTATCTTGAACATCAAAACATTATTATCTCAACCATCAAAATTCCTTTCAGTTTTATGTCTGCACTTTTTGAATATTTTATTTACGCCCATTTTGATGAAGGGGTGGCTGGTTCTTCATGCTATATTCTAGAAAAAATAACAAAAATAGGTTTATACAAAAGATCATTATGACCTTAGTTTTATTGTCAACAATCAAATTCCAGATTTACATATATATTTTTAAAGAGAGAATTAAAACAGAGTCACGTATGTCTTTAAGGTGTAACAGAGAGAGCTTTATGTACAGATGAAAATTTCATGCCTGAAATTATACCCCTGTTAAAGGAAAAATTTAATGGATTTCAGCCTACATTGTAATGACAAACATAAAGCCCAAGAAAGTGTTTCATTAGAATTATTTTTGGTGTTTAATTTTTGGATGAACTTAGGTTTATTGTTGCTGTTGTTGTTTTAAGGTTGAGGATAGATTCCAATTAAAGTCAGAGTAAAGATTTTGTAAAAAAAAAAATTATTCATTCATTCCTTATAACTGAATATGTATGGAGGAACATATACATTTTTTCCCTGCATAGTAATGGCTAGATTTTAATGGTTAAATTTGTTACTTTTAAAATTAGTTTAAACAGTATTTTTTTAAAAATATAATTTATTTTGAGTTACCGTGGCAATGATTCCTATATTGTGAATTGCTTGTTTCCTGAGTAAATTTGATTCAGATGCAACTGATCTCCAGATTGATTTAACATAAACCCTTGCTGCTTGTGTATGGGTATACTGTTAATCCCATCAATATGACTATTTAAGATGTGCTGTCATGAAAAATATCACACTTTCTCCCTAACACCTGAACCATGGCTTTATCTTGCAGCTCCTCCTAACAGCAATAAAGATATAAAAAGTATATCCGCAATTGCCATTTAGTTTAAATTTGCCAGTCAATGCATTTCGAATAATGAATGGAAATCCTTTCTAAAGGGCAGAATTAAGACACAAAGGGACAGTTGTAATTTTGATGCCTATTACATCTTACAACAGGCCACAGATGCATACTTACTCACTTGTGAGATTGGAATTCTTGGAGAAACCTCGGTGAAAATTCCTCAAAGGCAGTCAGTACTAACAGGCAGCCTGCACTCAAGCTGGGTTGAGGGCACTTCAGCTCTTTTCTGAGCTGTGGGCAGCCCACATCTCATGGGCATGAATGTGCAGAACTGAATTAGCTCCTTAGATAAACTTTCAGCAGAAAGCATATTAAAACATGGGCAACTAGGATGATAAATTGCCCCTTGCCTGATTTCATACAAGATACTAGAAGAATTGTTTTTCTAAGCATAACTAATTTGGCTACGAAAGAGGTAGCAAATTCTATGCCAGATCTACACTTCCAAGTCTTACTGGTTGGTCAGTTGTAACTGTAAAAAACATTCACATTTCTGACCAGTGTAAGGATAACAGAAATGCACATAAAGCAAATTAAAGAATTTATTCTGTGACTTACCTCTTTTGCAAAAGCAATTTACTTAGTCCTCCAAAATAAAACTATGCCAAGAGGCATAACAGAAAAAGCTTTTGTCTGTAGACTTCATCTACTCATAGTCTCTGTTCTTCCATCATTATCTATATGTGATTGAAGGTATTGAGAACATGATTAGAAAATAATGTTAAGAGCATGAAAATATAAACTCCACACGTATAAACTAGTTAAAACTAATTTAAAAATCTCAACTCACTTCCCTCTTCTTTCTAATACATCTCTCAAAAATAAGTCTTTATGCAGTTGTATGGGAGGGTGTAAATATATTACCATAAAATCTATTAAAAACTGTTAGCATCTTTAAGGATGCTTTCTGCTGTTTCTCCTCCACCCTGGAGAAGCCTGTATTTCTCTAATTTTGGAAGAAATGTTCAAAGAACCGAACTAGTCTCATAAAATGTTACCTAACAGACATTGAGTCCCAGCATGATCGTTTGACTCATCTATAGTGAAAAGACTAATGTTTATTATTTTGGAGGTAAGGTACTTTACATGCCCCTTTTTACCTCCTTAGCTTTTCTCTTTTCCTTTTAAAAATCCATAGTATATTAATAATCACATGGAATTTATTTACCTTCATTTATGTAGCTGAATATATTGCATGAATACATCACTGATATGTTTACCAAGTAAGGACATCTGTGTGAGACTACGGCATTAATGGGAAAACACAACTTCTTTACAATTAGTAACATATTCTGTTTTTCCTTTTTGGACAGTCTCTTAAAACACTCCATAGAATTATCACATAATTTGATATTTTGCCAGTTTACCTTCACTCACCAAGAAACAGCTTTTCCATTCCTATTCTTATCTTGAGTGATCATTACTTTTAAGGCAATGGAATTGTGATCTATAAAAATGGGAACCAAAAGTAGTCTGGTAAACCAATGTCATATAATCAGCATATATTTAAACCAAGAAAAGCTTAACAAAAAGCTACTTAACTCTTCTCTGTTTTCTGTGACCTATTGAAATGATGTGAAATATTTTTGTATTGCCATTAAAATGAGAAGTTTAGGTATGAAGTGTCAAATTTAAAAAAAAAAAAAAAAGCAAGTCCCCAGACCCTTGCAAAACTAACAAACTTCACTGACTTCACAGTGCAGAAATTTCTATGTGCATTATAGAAAACATATGAAACAAATGGGCTCTCTAGTAAAATTCTACTTTAGAAAGCCTAATTTGCTGCAAATCAGATTAAATTAGAGCTTAAAATGAGAACATTGCTACCTTGCACTTCACGTAACAAGTCTGCATCCTAACAGCGTGTAAGCCATCACAAGATTTAGAGCTCAGCTCAATCAGGGACAACAAAATTAGAAATAAATAGAGAAGGATCAATACAAAGTGTTGTCTGGCATAATGAAACAGCCCTTAGGTAGAAAATGTATTTTATTTCTCCCTCAGCAGCTGTACTCTTTGACAAACTCTGACCAAGTCCAGTACACGGTAAGGTTATTTATTTTATTGAGTAAAAACATGGAGTTACATTTCTTATATTAGAGAAATACTATTTTGTTGATCAATAAAGTGGTTAAACAATTTAGTTTTTGTTGTTAAAAATACTTGTATTAGCACTGCTGTTATTTAATATAACATTAAGAATTACCTCCTATTTTATGCTGTTATGATAATCAATGCTTAGCAGGAAATGCCATCCACCACACTAAATATGTAACATCAGAACTTGTGCCAGATGTTGTTCAGCCATTCTAATAATGACAGAAATCAAAACACTCTTTGTATAACTGAACACTCGACATCTGGTGTGGAATGCTCAGTGCTTAATCCTTTATTTTTTTATTAATTTATTCCAAGGTCTAAGGAGTGACTGTCCATATTGGGATTTTTAATTTAGAGAAGTGTCCCACTTACATCTCTTTCTGACTCTCTTTCAGTGCCTAAGTGCTGAAAATTCTGCTCCTGCACATGCACAAAAGTAGCTTAATCAAAACCTGGAGATACAGAACATTATTTCAAATCTATTTTTATAGATATTAGAGAGTTCTTAACACCTTCAGCTGTTCTTAAGATGATGAATTTGGCAGTCCTTCCAGAGTGCTATTGACTAGCCCTGTGACTGCACTATCAGATGTCTTTCAAACTTGTGGAGATGCTCCTCTGCCTTTGTATAGCGTATTTAAGAGTGAAGTTTTCTTCAATTTTCTCTCATGCCAAAAGGCATTTAAAGCTTAAGTCACCTAAGAGTACTGTATTCTTGAAGCTGTACTAAATTTGATCACACTGCACCACAGAAACACAGAATGGTTGAAGTTGGAAGGGACCTCTGAAAGTCATCTGGTCCAACACACCTACTCAAGCAGGGCCATCTAGAGCTGATTGCCCAGCACTGTGTCTAGACTGTGGGTTTTAGTATCTCCAAGGAGACTCTATAACCTCTGTGGGCAACTTGTGCTAGTGTTCAGTCAACCTCAGAGCAAAAAAGTGTTTCCTGATGTTCAGAGGGTACATCGTGTGTTTCTGTCTGTGCCCATTGACTCTGGTCTTGTCAATGGGCGTCACTGAAAAGAAAGGCATCACTGAAAAGAAGAGCTCTGTCCTCTATGCACCGTCCCTTCTGCTGTTTATATCCATTGGTGAGATCCCCCTGAAACTTCTCCAGGCTAAACAGTCCCACCTCTCTCAACCTTCCCTCCTAGGAGAAATGCTCCAGTCCCTTCATCATCTTTGTGACATTTTGTTGGATTATCTCATCTCCCTTGTACTCAAGAGCCCAGAACTGGACACAGCACTCCAGGCATGACCTGATCAGTGCTGAGTAGAGGGGAAGGATCGCCTCTCGACCTGCTAGCAATAATTTTCCTAATGCAGCCCAGTATATCTTTAGCGTTTTTTGGCTCAAGGGAACATTACTGCCTCATGATCAACTTGATGTCCACCAGGATCCCCAGGCCTTTTTTTTCCAAGATTCTTTACAGGTGGTTAAAAGATTTCTAGCCTTTTTTTTCTTTCTTTTTTTTTTTTTTTTTTTTTAATCTATGTAGAACAGCTCTGTCTTTAAATTTAATATTCCATGAGGTGGAGGGAATTTTATTCAGGTTTCTTATATTATCTGTGAGCACTTGCATCTCCACAGTGTTTTAATCAAAGGGAGAGGGTAAAATGGAAAGGAAGAAGTACAGCTTGAAGAACAACAAAAAAAAACAAAATCAAAACCAACCAAACAAAAAGAATATGATTTATATGTTTCCAAGTACAGAAAAGCACCTGGTATTTATAATTAGGGCATGTAATACTGCAGAATTTGGAGTTTAAAATATGTCCCATTTCCTTTTGACTAACTCTAGAAACTTCATAGTATATTCTATATCCTGTAGCATCTAGTTCCAAGTGTGGGCAATCTTAGATTCTGTTCAGAGCTATCTCAACTTCAGAGATTTCATAGCTCATTTACCCTGATAATACATGTTTTGAATAAAGTTCCAATGGCAACATATTTGAAAACAGGATGTTGCATCACTACAACATTTATACATTAATACTTTTCTTAGAATTACTTTATAGACCTGAAATAAAACATTAAAAGTTTGACATTTATGGCTCAGATCTGCCATATACCTATATTTTGAAATCTGCTTGCCAGGGGGAAACAAGACCTCCTTTATTTTTAATTCTTATCTCCAGTAAATTTATGAATAGGTCTTGAGCCAGCAACAAAACACATTAGTCAATCAAATTCCCCTTGCAACCACTAATATCTGAAATAAGAGCAAGGAACAATACCTTTTGTATGATTTTGTAAGGTTTTGATAGTAATCAATCTTTCTCCTGCTAGAGCAGTTTGAATTTCTTATTGCTTCAAAAGTGACTATTTTATTATTCAGGCTGCTGTTGTTCAGAAGCCTAGAATATGTTAAAGTTACATGCATTTGTTAGATTAGCGGCATTAAAGAGTCTATCTAGCAAATGAAAAAAAGATACATTTTCTTAAGAGGAATTGAGAATGAGTATGAACTGAGTATGATTGCTGTAAGTGTCGATGACATATTAATAGTCTAAATCCTTCTGAAAGCCAGGTTTGCCATAAAACAAAGGTCAAGAGACCTGCACAGGACATTGAATTTTAAGGAATAAAATGGCAAGATGGAGGTTGTCAGATCCCAATTAATGTGACCAACAAAACAGCAGCTGTGCCTCCATAGTGAATAGGAAACACAAGCTTTTTTAATTGCTGTGGGTTTTTTGGAGAACACACATTCCAAATTACAGTCTGATTGTAAGGGACCCAGAAGAAGAACAATTCGAAATGGGGCTCTGAGGAACGACAAGCCTTTGAACAAATTAAGCAGGAGACAGTTCATGCAGTAACCCTTGTTGCAGTCCAAGCAGGAAAAGATATAAAAAATGTGCTCTACACTGCAGCTGTTGAGAATTTGAATTGTCTGACATAAATGCCTACACAATACTGTATGTGATCACTACTATAGTTGTTATATGCCATATGAACAGTATTATAGCAAGAATCATCCAGATAGTTGAAGAATGAACCTTGACAAAACTGAGAAAAGTGTGGTGATGATGGGACCTTTCTGATTCTCTCCCCCATCCCAACTGAGGGCGGGGGATGGAGTTGGGGGGGGAGAGTGAGCAGCTGCGTGGTCCTCGTTGCCAGCTGGGGTTAAACCACATCACTGTTTTAAACGGTTCATATTCAATAAATACTACACTATTGGATTATTCTAGAAAATGTTTAAAAAAATTCACAGTACTATTCATTTAAAATTCTGATTTGGTCTAATAATTGGCTGTGATTTTTTAAATTTTTTTTTGTTCTGTATATATTGTATGTCATTAAGTAATCTAACAAATGCAGATGCATTTCAATCCTTACTGAAAATATGCAGATTAGAAACCAACAATATCTGTTCTAGTTCTAGTATCAAATACCACAAGCAGAAGGTCATATGACCAGAAACATCAAAGGTATTTTATTCTGTTCTTTGCAGATTCATTAAAGAAGAGAAGAAAAAGTGCAGAGATGTTGTTTCAGTTATAGATTTGTGATGACATAATACTACTGTAACACCTCAGCTGTGGGTGAGAATGGAAACCATCTGCCTAATTTTCATTCTCTTAGCAGAAGCCCCCTGTGATATCGACTCTTTCTCAGCTACTCAGAAAGAGGTCATTACTTTCTCTGACTTCTCAGCCACCATCTACTAAAAAATTTGTCTGTCTTCCACAGAAACATAAAGACGGGGAAAAGCAATAAACAATGCTTGTCAGAACTATCTCAAAAATCTTCTGCCAGAAATTAGAAACCTAAATGGCTAAAATACTGCCTTTTATGTTTTATTTCATATCTCCAAAATGTATCTCTGGATTTAACATTGATTCTATGTGATTAAAATGTGTTGTTAAAGCAGTATATTTCTGTCATATACTCTGCTTTCACCTTACACATAGTTCATTGCTCATCTTTCCCATCTCAAGAATTTGTGTCTTCTGTTCTCTGTCCATGGCAAGGTTTTGTGTAAACATTGTGGTTATTTGGTTATGTTATCTTTAATTTGAGAAATATTTAACATATAGTTTTAATTTTTTATCACTGATCCTTTACTCATTTTAATTACTCTAGAGTCTAAATTTTGTATTAATGTTAAGTATTTGATAGAAATAGAGTCCAGCATTTCCCACTTTAATCAGAATTTATATCCATTAATTGAGAAATGTGGCTTAGCATAGTCTAACTATGGAAATTTTAGTGGGGTTTTGTTGTTGTTGTTGTTCTTTTTCCCCAGTATATTTTCACATTACAAGTTTTCCAAACTGTGGTAACTGAAGAAATTCAGTGAAATATGTTCTGAATGCTCAAGACATTTTGGGGAAAACAAACCAAAACACACCACAAAACAAAAACCAACCAAAACCAAATCCTGTAAAAAAGACTGAAAATATTGGGAAATATTTCGAACAGATGCACAGTAACTCACAATTATGTCACAAGAAGTAGGTTGGAAACTTTTATTTCATCTTCTGTAGAAAGCAGGAAGAGAAAACCAACTAATTTGAAACACAGCAATTTTACAGCTAGCAAAAGAAAACAATAAATAAGAAGAAAAGTTGCTTATGAGAAATACATTTTTCTTTAATGCGCCCCTAATAAACTTTTAAATCTGACAGCAAAAAGGGATCAGTAATATATCTGCAGACAGAGATAATCCAGAGCATCTAAAAATACAGAGCATTCAACATAATGAACATTGAAGAAATGTATTTGGAATTAATATTAATTCTCGTAGTTCTAAATATTAGTGACCTTCCAATGAATGGAAACTGTCTTTCTGTGTCTTGTTTTATAAGTGTCTTACAGGATATTTTTCACATGTTCTCCTAATGCAGCTGGCACAGACTCTTGATGGAGACAAATAACTGGACTAGACAGATCAGTAATCTAGCCTGGTATGACTAATTACATGTTTTTCACCAAGATAATTTTCCATATTAACACCTATTTTACAAAAAGTTCAGGTTCGTTCCTTCAGAAATGTTTATTTATCCCTTCATTCAACTCAAAATTACAATGATACACATAGACTGGTTCTCCATGTTCTGTTTTTTTACTTTATTTTTAACCTTCAATTAATGAAACAGTTGTGTCTCTTACAGAGATTCTTTGGCATTGTTCTCCCATTCTCCATTCTCAATATTTACAGGAGAAAATTTTTAGTCTATAAAAAAGATAATACTAGTACTTACAGGTTCATTTTTCAGACTCATTTTCCACTGTTTGTCTTTCAAACAATTTCAATGTACTTCTCCACCCTGTGCATACATATTTTGCCATAACTTGTGAAAATTTGTCTTTTTATGAAGTGCAGCATGATGCCTAGTGTATTTGCATATACTTTGTAGTGACCTACAATCTTGATGCCTTCATGGGCATTTTTAACTCATTATGCAAAATGAAAACTAACTTGGTACTTCTTTCTTTTGGGATTTCTAATATGCAGCTGTATTACATTTGTATGTCTTTGTTTTGAAGAACAGGACCTTTCCAATGTAGTAGTTCATAAGAACCTTTGTCTTCTTTCTCTTTTGATGATGTCTATCCTACGTCATATTTTAAATTATAGACTTTGCTTAGTTCTGCCTCTACCTATTTTTAAGACTCTTAGTAGTTTTCTTTTTCAGTTAAAACTGTAATAGAAGATCAGGTTCATGACCACCTGAGGAACATGAACATAAGGTTCTGGGACCTGATGCGATGCACCGCAGAGTCTTGAGTCAATTGGCTGATATAGTTGCCAAGCCACTGTCCATGATATTTGAAAAGTCATGGCAGTCAGGTGAAGTTCCTGATGACTGGAAATAGGAAAACACTGCACTGATTTTTCAAAATGGTAGGAAGGAGGACCCTGGGAACTACTGAACCTCCCTTAGTTTCTGGGAAGATCATGGAACAGATCCTCCTAGAAGCTATGCTAAGTTGCATGGAGGACAAGGAGGTGATTCAAGATAGCCAGCATGGCTTCACCAAGGGCACGTCATGCCTGATCAACCTAGTGGCCTTCTATGATGGAATAAGTACATTAGTGGACATGTGAAGAGCTATAGACGTCACCTATTTGGACTTTCTGCAAGTCATTTTACATGGTATCCCACCGCATCCTTATCTCTAAAATGGAGAGATACAGATCTGATGGATGGACTGTTCAGCTGATGATGCATTGGTTGGATGATCGCATCCAGAGGGTAGTAGTCAATGGCTCAGTGTCTGGATGGACACTGGTGACAAGTGATGTCCCTCAGGGGTCTGTACTGGGACCAGTACTACTTAATATCTTCATCAATGACATTAACAGTGGGACTGAGTGCACCCTCAGCAAGTTTGCAGATGACACCAACCTGCGTTGACATGCCTGAGGGATGAAATACCATCCAGGTGGACCTGGACAGGTTTGAGAAGTGGGCTCATGAACATCATGACCTGTTGGACCTGTTGCAATAGGAGAAGGGGTAACATTTTTAAACTAAAAAAGGGTAGATTTAGGCTAGATATGAGGAAGAAATATTTTATTATGAGAGTGCTTATTGCCTGAAAGAGGGCTGTAGATTCATGCATAAACTGCAATGTATAATTTTGACTTTTGATTCCCATTATGATTAGTAGGAATAAACTATCCTGCTAAAATAAATTATGACTTTACAATCTATTTAATGTAATACTAAAAGTAGTATTCTGGACAAAGCAGCCAAACCATATGACTTTACATACCCAAACAGATGTCACTCTCGGGGTATCTAAATCAACAGTGTAATGGCAAGGCTGAGCTTGGTGCTTGGAAACTGAAAATAGCTTTGAAGATTCTATGTTCTTTGATGTTCAATGTTTTCTTGCACTACATATTGTGGAATTGTGCATCTGGGTTGGGCCTGATGGGTAAAACACTAAATCAACGGTTGGTTTGTAATTTGAATGCCATATTGAGACAGGGCAGTAGTAGTTAAAAACTGGATACTGTCCACCCACTTTTCAACACCATCACAGTCAATTGCATTTGCAGGTTTTATAACTATAATAATGTTGTATCTGGCTGACCACAACTTAATGCCTGTATCCATAGTTTTGGATATCTGACAGTTACAAAAAATGGTTGTCCTTCACATTTGAAATACATTTAATGATAACCTACTGTAATTTTTCTTTCTGAATGAATGCATTAAGTTTTTGCTCACTGCTCACACTTGTAGGTGTTCCAAGGAAGGACAGACAATGGAAGCCATTAAATTAATGATGTATTATCACCTGGTAACATGAGAAAGGTGTAACATTTTTAATAGCAGAGACTAGATTAATGTCGTTTCAGCCATGAGGAGCTGGGAATCAATTTCAATGCTAATCAGTGGTTTAAGGAATAGATTAGTAATGCAGTAAATGCCATTAACCTTTAAAGCACTGCCACAATATGAAGCTTCCTGCAGAGGCATAAAGCAGTCTGCAGCTGTGACACAAACAGAGCAAATACAGTACAAAAAAGTATTGAATCCTTTCTTGGTCTATTTTATGGCAGAATTATGCTCTGAACAAGTTTCATTTAAAAAGTAGAAAAATCTTACCTTTTAACAAAAAAAGAAAAAAAACCTTCTCAAATAAAATGTTTGAGCTTTCTGAAATATGTTTTGTGCAAATTACATAATATTCACTGGCATAAATTTTGCTTTCCAAAAGATTATGAGACTTCACAACTTCATAATGAAATGGTGTATAAGGTAATATGTACATGGCTTTTAAAACTCCTGTGCACATATCATCATTGAGAGATATTCTAAAATATTATTACAGTGTTCCTCTTAATGATACCAGCAAAAAGGAAAAACACATTCTGAAATTTGATGGTCAAGGAAAATAACGTCCTCTTTCACGAGACCACTAGCTCCGCTTGTGTTGGAAGAATCGGATTTCTCTCTGTAATGACCTCCAACACTGACTCTCTACACCACCTTAAAAGGGCAGGATCTAAACAGTGGTCACAACCAACACAGAAATGTCTCACAGGCTTAAAATATTTAGTCTCATCTGTGACTCATTCTAGTGTATAGAAAAGCATGCAGACAGCTAACCATCGTATTTTACATAATTTAAGCAGACATGAGGCAGATAGGCTGTTCTCCTGCACAGGCAGTACTCTTTAGTTTTTATATGAACTTGACAGCACAAAACATGTAAGGCAATTCATGTAGTATTTTCTGTTATGCTTATTAAAAATTCTTCTCTAAGTACTTAAAATATTATAACAGTATCAAAATTTTAACTTTACTGTCAGCTGATTTTTAATTCCCAGAAGGGTATAAGTTATAAAGGTATTTCCCAACAACACACATTCTGTGTGTAAGGAAGTTCTGCGACCTTGTAGAAGAAAACAGAAAGTTTAATTCCCCTTATATAAAGGTATAGACCTTGGGAATCTAAAATTTAATTTCTGTTATTCTTTTACTCAGTTTATAATGTTCAATCAGAATGGTGAGATGATGATACATGTTCCCCAAGCTGTTTTAGTCTTGGTATTTCATCATTTTGAAAGCATTGTTGATACAATCAATGATGATAAATGATTCATCTAACTTAATTAGGCTGAGGAAAAAAGTGAGATACTTCAAACAAAACCATTTTAAAGGGATTTGATGCTTAGACTTTCCTAGTCTCCTTCATTTTTACATATCCTAGCTTTTCTTCCCATCTCTGTTACGGTAGGCATATCAATATTTCATATGTCAAAGATAAAACAAAATTTAAAAAAATAGTACTTCAAGTGCAGATTTCTTCCCAAGCCTGGTCTGTCTTTTGTTTATATTTTTTTTTTCTCTGATGTAACTGAAAAAAATATTTAGTTAATTTGTTTTTCTGCTTCAATTAAATGGTCAGCATAAATACCAACTTCATCAAACACTCTATGTATTTAATTTGGGAAGATTATAGGTCAGCCCCAAGAAGCAACAGAAGAAATGGTTAATGATGCACTAGCATTTACGCTTAGGTTTATAAAATACAAATAGTGGCTTTAGTGTGCAAAGGCTACCTCGTGTGCTTATAGGAATTACTAGCATTTTAAAGGAATGAATAAAAGTCAATCATACAAACCATGTGACTTCTTTAAAAATACAACTTATCTCATGTGAAAGAAGAGTCCAGAAATTGGAATAGAAAACATTGCGCTCTAAGTCACATTTAAACCTTCTCCTATCACCAGTCCCACTGTTATATAGGGCTATGTTTAATCAAACAACTATTTCCACAGGCCAGAAAACAGTGAATTGTGAAGGAGGGAGGATAACAAGGTATCATAACATACAAACAACTGAGAGGAATGATAGTTAATTCTAGACAAAGGGAGGTTGAACACAATGTGGAATTCAAGACTTGTAAAGAAAGGAATAATATTAAACTTGGGGTTTCCACTCATGCTTTCTACTAAGAAACCTTTTCTGTCAGCAACTATCATAACATAAAAATATTTTGAAGTGAGTGATATGAACTAAGATGGACAGTTTGATGTCAGAAAAATTCTGCACCTAACCGGCCTTTTGTACAGTCTCAAATGGCAGAAAGATGGGTTTCATGGGAAGAACTGATATGAGGTGGTTGCTTTTTTTTTTATTAAAATACTTTAGGTAGATAAACTACGATAAGATTTTTTGAAGTGAGCAGTTGCTGAAATAACAATCAAAAATTTAATTGGACAGCTGGACAAAAGAAATATTTATCTTAACCAGAAACTGGTATTTTGCTGAAGTTATAGTATCATTCGTCCCCACGCAGAATCATACATAAGAGAAATTCTGTTTAATTCACATTTTCAGACAGCAAAATATAGAAACTTGATTACAAAAGCTACAAGCACCACAGAAATTTCTATTCAAAGAGAAATATAATACCAAAATTTGAATACTCATCATCAAAAAAACTCAGTCAAAGTACATCTATGACAGGTGTTTCATTTACTGTTCCAAGGTTTTAAATTCTTTTAGACATAGCCAGCTTGAAATGACACCATAGATACAATAACATTAAAATATCATCTAAATACAACACAGGTGTTTACTACTACAGGAGAACATGTATTTCCCTGGGTTGGTCACCTCCTCATTGGCCTCATATGCTAATAATAAAGCATATATTTATTTCTACAGCCAGAAAACCCATGTCGTGAAGAATGGTAGTCATTAAACACAGGTAATGAAAAGATAAAGTATTCATTAATTTGGCAAAAGTTAAATGTGTGTGTTTTCAAACTTTTACCATTTAAATTAACTCCTGCAGGAAAGAAAAACTTTATTAAACATGCTGGTAGTGATCATATTACTGTGTATAGATAGTGTTTAATGTAACTCATGTTCTGCAAGTAAATGCCTATCACTATAATATCCTGAAATTTCTGAATATGAAATTGGAAAAACAGTTTCATCTCAGAAATTCTGTATTTCATGGTTCACAAATCCCAACTATACCTGTTACCCATTTCTTCCCTTTACCTTTATAAAACTGTGATAATCTGTATGGACAGAGAAAATAAACAAAAAAAGCTACCATAAGTGTAGATAATTCCCTGAATGCGGAAAGATCTATAAAAGAGTAAATGCATTCCGCTTCAGCTTCACCTGACCTGCATAGTTTTTTTTCTCCCTGTTCAGTTTGTTCTTTGAAACAAAACAAATAAAAAAATGAAAAGAAACATTTTTTATGAGCCATGTCCTGATCTGCCAAAACAAGTTCAAAGTAAGATGTTTTTCCTATTAAATGAAAGTGGATTTTTTTTATACTTATTGAAATATGGGTATTTTTTTTTTTTATGAAGTATTTATACTCATTTAAGAAAAATACACCTTTTCATAAGAATAGACCACTTTTTACTCTTCCTTTTACCACACTGATTCTTGTTTTGATCTATCTAATAAAAACTAACAGGATCACAGAAAGAGATCCTTTTAAACAGTGACCACAGTTTCTAATCAGTTGCCACCTCCATCCAAGTAATCAGCTTGATTCTTGTATAAGTGAGTCTGACACATCTTAAAGGATTTGTACTTTTCTCTTATCCTTTCTGAATACTATTCACTATTTCTAGAAGACCAGAAAAAACACTGACAATGACACAAAAGCCATAAAAAAGAACATTCTGTTCACTACCAAAATATCCCATACCTCTACTCACCTTTTCTGCTTCTATAGAGATTCCTTTCATGAGAATTTATTTCAGCAAGTATTTTAGATCCCATTAGCATTCATAGCATTAGAAAAAAAATAAAAATTGTGCAGTTTCAGAAGAAAGGATTTGAATCCTGATACTTTGATCCCACAGAAACTGTGTCATGGCCATTCTGTGTGAGATCTCAGGAAACCAAACTTTCATTTTACTAGTACAGGGTTTTCCAGATAATTCCATTTTTTCTTTCTTAGTTTTTTCATAAGGAAGAGCAGAGAATGAAGCAAATACGAAGATAAATCATCTAGGAGACTGGAAAACAGTGCATTTACAATACAGAAAGTTCAGAAAGTCTTCAGCTTCCAGGTACATTAATGAATATCTGACCAAATTAGTGTTAGGTCTCAGACAACTGCCTTAAAAGCACCAATCAGCTGGGCCATACTGTAATCAGTGTACCTACTGTCTCTTACTTAGGAGATAGAGCTGATGGCTGTCTGTCATAGCTGGAGTGAGACAGGGACAGAAGATTGGTTTATGTCACAATGAGTAGATACAAATGACAATTTCTCCTGCTTCACATCAACGTTTTAAACCTTAGGAAACTCTAGCCTACATCAGCTTTTTCTAAACTGGAATCAAAGATTTTATAAGCAAATGTTAATAATACCATCACTGTATTTGCTAACATGACAGAAGGATTCAAGGTGTATCCATAGTAGAAGAAAAGGTAATTTGCCTATGGAACTGATGTCTGTGGTCAGATGAAATTAAATAAGATAGAACCAAACACCTGTTAGTTCCAATAGTTGTTTGACTAAACAGCTCCAGAGATAACTACAAGATATCACAGTTTTATGACAACAAAAAGTCAAGCATTTGATAAAGTGCATCACCCCCTGTGCCTGACTTTTGTATCCTTGTAGTCTCTAGTTCATAACAATTTGGAATAATTTCCACATTTACAGGTTGTTAACATGGTATCTAGTTCTTTTAGGTTATTTAAATTACTTAATTCCATTAAGTAAAATTATCAGCACTTACCATATTATCATAATTATAGATTTATGTTGGCTTCTTTATTAAACAAAATCTTTTCTGTCTAATAGTTGAGATGGCCTAACCTTACCCAAATGTCTTCTGCTTTTCTTCCATAATTAACAGAAAAAGTTGTGGTTCAGTAAAAGCTAACTTATGTGTGAGGATACTTCAATCAATTTTCTAAAGCCGGGCATTCTCAGAAGACTATTATATGGACTTGGCAGACCACTTTTATCTTTTCACAACAGAACAAGAAATGGAGCATTCTTTATATAAAAGATAAATTCTGCATTCTTTCGCATAAAACTTTTAAATTTCCTTGATTTACAGTTTACTTTATCCTGTTTTCATAATCCCATTAGAATTCACTGTTTTAAAGAATATTAAGTCACCAAAAGTGACTTTTTTCCCTGACTTGATCATTTAGACTTTGTTCTTTCTTCCCAAGACCCCTCCACAGTCAAATATTACTAAAAGAAGGCTGACTATTAAGAAAGTAGGTTTATTAATTGTTTAGAAAGAATTTATTTCTCGTGCTTTGTGACTGTATGTTCAGGCCACAAAGTAAACTGCAGTTTTGAAGTTTTACTAGGCTGCAAAACAGAGACTTCTGGCTGGGACAGGGAACTGCTGGAGCGAATCCAGCACAGACCAATGAAGATGATCAAGGGAGTGGAGCATCTCCCTTATGAGGAAAGGCTGGGGGAGCTGGGGCTCTTTAGCTTGAAGAAGAGGAGACTGAGGGGTGACCTCATTAATGTTTACAAATATATAAAGGGTGAGTGTCACGAGGATGGAGCCAGGCTCTTCTTGGTGACAGCCAATGGTAGGACAAGGGGTAATGGGTTCAAATTGGAACACAAGAGATTCCACTTATATTTGAGGAGAAACTTCTTCTCAGTGAGGGTGACAGAACACTGGAACAGGCTTCCCAGGAGGGTTGTGGAGTCTCCTACTCTGGAGACATTCAAATCCCACCTGGACGCCTTCCTGTGTAACCTCACCTAGGTGTTCCTGCTCCAGCAGGGGGATTGGACTAGATGATCTTTGAGGTCCCTTCCAATCCCTAACATTCTGTGTTTCTATGATTCTGTGATTCTATGTACATCTCCGCATAATTTTATAATAGTTTCAAAATTTAAACTCGTAATGTGTTGGTAGTTAATATTTTTATTTATTTAATAATTTAAACACATATCCACCTGAGTATTCCTGCATGTCCTGTCTGGTTATTAGCACAAATTGTTTCCTAGTAATTGGGCTTTTAAATAGATATATAAGAATCATTTTACAAGTCAGCAACTGCACGGTTACAAATTCTGGTGTAGTATGTACCAGACTGAGAACGTTATCTACTAAAGTACAGATAACGTCACTAGTTTACGAAAGCACTGCTCCTCCTAGCAACTACCTCAGTTCACAAAGTTGTTAACTTACTAATCCATATGACAGAACCTTTTTGTTTCAGTATTGGCATTTCACAAGAACAATGATTGTGTTCTTACCTTTCATTTGCAGATTATGACTTTGTTTGGGATTTCTGCAAGGTATCTCAATTAATCCTGAGTTGCACCTAACCCAGTATGTTACAATGAGGTGTCCACATTTGAATAGTCCAAACATTCACATTGTACCTGGGAACAGTCACTTCTGGTAGTTCTTTTAGGAATATGGTTTTAGATTGTATATTTACAAAATCAAACACAAAGTTTTGTGCTGAACATTACTTATTCAGTCATCTCATCTAGATGATTATTTTGTCTGAGCAGTATTACAGGGTTTTTTACTAGATTCAAATGATCATAGAATCATAAATTAGTTTGAGTTGGAAGGGACCTTCAAAGGTCATCTAGTCCAACCAAATTTCTGGATACTACTTGGAAGTAATGAGAATTGACTATACATCAACAAATATTCAAAGAGGAAAGCAAGTTGCTGGCTTATACCAGGATTTTTTCTTTAAAATAATGTTAATTCTATGGATATTTTCTGGATTTGTTCTATTGATAAAAACGTTAATATTGTCTTAGTCTTTACAAAGACACTGAGATTTAACTTTTATTTCTCTGATTTGTGCACTTCATGGGGATTGAGAATACAAAAGTGGAGGTACAAGTGATACAAATTATTCTCTCTCCAGTGCTCTGGGCATATGGAATTCATATGGATAATGCACATTGAAGACTTTCAGCTACAAACACTTAAGTTAACATCTACTTCTGCAGCCTAATTCCTGAACACAGCAGTCAGCAGTAAAATTTGCACTGTCATGAGTTTTAGAAGTAATGAAAAATCTTCTGTGGTATACTTTGAATTCATTTTTCACACACACCTACTATGGATTTACAATAATTTATCTTGGGTGCTGAGTAAGCCTCCTTTTTTCACACCTCACCACACCACTATTGTGAGGCTTAATTACAGTGCTGTCTCTTTGCCATTTAAATGTGTCAGAATTTATATTATAACTTTCACACTTAAACCAGCTAACACTAAATAGTTATGTCATCTAAAACAATGTTCCACTGAAACTGAAAAAATTAACTTTTGTTGCAACTAAGTCCACTCTCCCACTGGTTTACCTTTCCCCCAGGAATGATATGTTACTATAACTTAACAACCAAATTGTTGCTAAAACACATAGTCCTGAAGTGTTGAGATAAAAATATTTTACTATTTTGTGTCACTTAAATTTAATAAATAAGTATTAACTTCAATTTCTTTAAAACACATTTTGAGTAGTTTTGTGCAAGCTGACTGGCATTTAGGAATTTTGTAGCAAGAAATAAAATGGTTTGTTTCTAACATGAAAGCTAGTTTTACGATATTCAGACCAAATCGTGCATCCATACCACCTTTGGTTTTACACTAATTTTTACGTGCACTGTTCAGATCAAATGACCTTTTACTCAGAATCAAAAAGTCATTCTATACTTAAACACTATTTATCAGCTATAAGAATTTCTCTAATATGTTTTATTCCTTTAGCAAACACCAAGTGGATGAGTTCCAGCACCCACACAGGTCCCTGATGATCCCGTAGTTTGGAATTTATTTCTTAATTTTAATAAATTACAGGAAAAAGTCTCCAGGGAAGCAGATCCAAACAATATTCTTGTAAGCTTTAAAATAGCTGTCTTTAGTGGAATAAGACCAAACATACGTAATGGAGAAAGATACAGCATTAAGTAACATTGTGACACTTGTGATTTTATAGTAATTTTTGCCACAATGGAATATTCAACATTTTGATTGAACTATACTGAGTTTGATTCATCACAGTTTTTCTTTGCAACCCTAAAGCTGTTTCTTTAGAGAAAAGCATTCCTGTGCATAAGTATTTTCACAATACTAAAGTTTGTATCAACTTAGTTGCTGATAGACATCACAACCTGAAATATTTTCTCCTGCCACTCCTGTGACAATCCTGTGATACACACTAAAACTATTATCTCCAGTGCATCAACCCCTCACTTTCAAATATTCTGAACTTTTTCATGTGTATTTGAGAGGACACACTTTAATTCTAAATAATTCTGATTTTGCTGTATGGAGTAGACTTTGAGCATTCACTGGAAAGTGCTTGAGAAAGCTCTGGCAGACTCTTAGTATTTGTGTGATTTAAAGAAGATTTCATTTTCCAAACTGTATTTCCAGATTGGTCATTAAGCTCGAATACACAATATCTCAATACCTTGGCAGAAGGATTTTACTAAGGACATAAGGAATGTTGCATTTAATAAGTGGTGAAACTTTTGGTATCTGTCTGTGGATACTTCAAGGGACAAAAGTAAAAGTGACATGAAGCTGAGCATTGTGTTCAGTGGTCTGCCACACACAGACACATGACACACTCAATATGCAGCCAGCCACACCACTGAAATAGCTGTACTCATTCAAAACATGCAAATTCCTCACCCAGGATTTTTTTCTTTTCTACTCTAGCACAAGGTAATCTAATGAATACTTTCATCTATGATAAGGTTTAAGTTGGGCCAATTTCCATTAAACTTCACCCCACTGTAGGTGCCATTAGATATGATCCCTGCATTTTGTGAGGTTTGGAAATAGGAGCTTTCTATAAACAAAAAGCCTGAAATCTTTCCTTACAATGTGAAGTGCATGTTGTAAATGCTGTTAGAGGTGAAAACTTCTATCTGCAGTGCTCTGACATTATAATTGTTAAAGTATCTTCTCAGTCTTCTCAATTGAGTCTTCCAAAATCAACCAGCTTAGAACTGAGGCCTGTATTTTCGGTCTCAGAAAATCTACCATTATAGGATGAAGAATGTTAACATCAACAATATGAAAAATGAACCAATAAAAATTTAACACCTCAGTAATTCTGAAGGTTTTTATTTTTCTATAAAATGTGATTTGCAAGTAGAAAACAATTATGAGATATGATATAAATGGTTTTATTTGTATTTCTATAGTTCATATAACAGATGAAGTTTCTATCAGAACTCAGTGGGATAACTAATTTATATAGGAACATGTCATCTACTATTTGCTGTTTGTCTTCAGATCTGTCTGTGTGTCCTGTTCTCTGTTCAATTCATTAATGTACAGATTTGGTCTTGATATAAAAGTGAGACAAAAAGTAACTTTTTAAAATGTTGGCAAATCAAAATGAGATAATCCATGCTGGAGTTTCCAGATGCCCTGCTGTGCATCGTTACCAATGTGTGGTTGCCTCTTTCCTTACAAATTGATTTTAAGTTCACAGAACAGCTGATCTTGGTGATCATAAGTACAAGTGAAGAAGACAGAAGTTTTATTTTCCCTTGTTTCCTGTCCTAACCATCAATATAACAATTACATAGAACACAAAGCCATTTACATCACAATATTATGATTTCAAGAGTTTTCACTCAGTGCTAGGTGTGAGAGCAGTAAAAGCTACCAATTCACAGAAATTAAAAATTAATTTTAAATATGCAAAAGCTTCACATACAAATATGCTGTTATCTTAACTTGTGTATGTTGAATCATCATTTTGTCCATTCTGAATACTGGAGTTGTACTCTTTAATATGCAAATCTGTTTTCCAGCATATCTACAGAACTTAGTTGGCCAAGTACTAAATAGTTTAAAAACCTGATATATTTGTTAAAGAGCAAGCTCTTCTTGTTAAAAATTCTGAGTAAGTTCTTCCTTGATTTTCTTAATTTTCTTTTTAAAATATAAATGACTAACTCAACTATAACGTGTGTTTGACAGAAATAATTTGAAAGTAATTATACAGAGCCAAGCATTTAGACTCATGGGTAATTTGAATGCAGCTTCTTTCACCCTTTATAATTATGTACTTCTGGTGTTGTGCTATTGAGTGAATATTATCCTCTAAAAATGCAGAGAAAGATGTTACTGTTCAAAATTCACTCTGTAGCATGAGACTTTAAGTTATTGTACAGAAGAGGAATGCAGAACAAAGAAAGCCCTTCTGTGAAGTCCGGTTGAATATCCAGTAGGGACTTACAGCTCTTAAAACAGCTATGTGAGATTTTTTTTCCTGTCATAAAAACAATTTCACTACTTTGAGAAAGAACTGTACAGACTGCGTGTCTACAGACACAATCCTGACACCTGTGATCCTTGGATTTTGGTTTTGCCTCCGATTGTCCATCAGTAGAGCGAGATGGCTAATACATTAATGGATTTTGAACCTAGCCGCATTATTTAGAATGTAGAGATGTTTTATAATCAGTAGAAATATTTTTGGATTTATCTCATTTAAATGAGAACACAGTCTAGAGCAACGTCCCTTCTTCAGTGAGTTTGAATTCTAGTGGTGCATAAAGGTAGGGTCTCCTACCTGATCTTGTTAAGCAAGACAACACAGCATCCTTTGGTACCATTCATTCTTTAGTGATTGGTGTAACAGAGAAGTTGTAATTACGGGCATTTCAAGAAGAACCTGACTTTATTGACCTTTCACTCCACATTATATCAGAGGTTATTATGACACAATGAGACTGATTACCATTCTGCAGTGTTACCACAGTGCAGGCTACATATTATTTTTTCACTTAAATCTGAAGAGGTTGTGACTTTTTTCCAGGTGTCAGCATGAAATTAGGTATGGCCACAGGTTTTTTATACAAATTAGGTGGGCAACAAATAAAAAATAACTGTGGTCAACAATTAAACAAGTGGAGATGAACAGATGGACAGTGCTTCATAACTGATGAAATTACATTTCAGCAGAAGCAGCAAGGCAAAAGCATCATAGTGGAATCAGGAAAATCTGTGAAGCTGTCTTCTGCAGTAACACAGAAAACACATTCACTGATTCACGTTATTGAGACTACTCATAGCTTATTGACTGTTGAATTTTCGAGTACATCTTTAAAGATAAATTCATGACTTTGGAAGAAATGTTTCAGACTATTGTTCCTACTGTGTTGTAAGACTTGACCTGTTACTTGCAGAAAATAATAATATTTTCAGGTAATTTATGGATTAAACACTTGACTTCAGGTTGAGATAAAATTAGACATAGATCCTTGAAAACTGTAGGTCCCATAATTTATTATTTTATCAGCTGCTCACCACACCTGCTGTGGACAAGTCTAACCTTTCTTTGGCAAGATGTTTTTTTTTGGATGTTCAACTTGCTGTGGTCAATGCCAATTACTATATTTGTTAACCATCCAGTCTAAAGGAAGCTGAAACTAAATCTTTAATCTCTGTGATTTTGCTTACTGTCTAATTTGAAAACAGTACTATGTATTCATTCCATCTTGGTGATCTCCTTTTTCCCTTCAGAAAAATTCCTACATCACAGAATCACAGAACCACAGAATGTTAGGGGTTGGAAGGAACCTCAAAAGATCATCTAGACCAATCCCCCCGCCAGAGCAGGAATACCTAGATGAGGTTACACAAGAAGGCGTCCAGGCGGGTTTTGAATGTCTCCAGAACAGGAAACTCCACAACCCTCCTGGGCAGCCTGTTCCAGTGTTCTGCCACCCTCACTGAGAAGAAGTTTCTTCTCAAATTTAAGAGGAACCTCTTGTGTTCCAGTTTGAACCCATTACCTCTTGTCCTACCATTGGCTGTCACCAAGCAGAGCCTGGCTCCATCCTCGTGACACTCACCCTTTATATATTTGTAAACATTAATTAGGTCACCCTTCAGTCTCCTCTTCTCCAACCTAAAGAGACTCAGCTCCATCTGCCTTTCCTCATAAGGGAGATGCTCCACTCCCTTAATCATCTTTGTTGCCCTGCGCTGGACTCTCTCCAGCAGTTCCCTGTCCTTCTTGAACTGAGGGGCCCAGAACTGGACACAATATTCCAGGTGTGGTCTCACCAGGGCAGAGCAGAGGGGAAGGAGAACCTCTCTGAACCTACTAACCACCTCCCTTCTAATACACCCCAGAATACCATTGGTCTTCCTGGCCACAAGGGCACAGTGCTGGCTCATGGTCATCCTGCTGTCCACCAGGACCCCCAGGTCCCTTTCCCCTACACTGCTATCCAATAGGTCATTCCCCAACTTATACTGGAACCTGGGTTTGTTCCTACCCAGATGTAAGACTCTGCACTTTCCCTTGTTATATTTCATTAAATTTTTCCCTGCCCAACTCTCCAGCCTGTCCAGGTCTCGCTGGATGGCAGCACAGCCTTCTGGTGTGTCAGCCGCTCCTCCTAGCTTCATGTCATCAGCAAACTTGCTGATAGTACACTCTGTTCCCTCGTCCAAATCATTGATGAATATATTGAATAATATATGCCCCAGTACTGAGTCTTGAGACATTCCACTAGGTAAAGGCCTCCAACTAGACTCCACCCCATTGACCACAACTCTCTGGCTTCTTTCCTTCAGACAGTTCGCAGTCCACCTCCCTACTCAATCGTCCAGACCGCACTCCCTCAGTTCAGCTGTAAGGATGCTGCGGGAGACTCTGTCAAATGCCTTACTCAAGTCAAGGTAGATCACATACACCACTCTGCCATCATCCATCCATCTTGTTATGTCCTCATAAAAGTCAATGAGGTTGGTCAAGCACGACTTCCCCTTGGTGAAGCCATGCTGACTGCCCCTAATGACCCTCTTATCCCTGATATGCCTTGAGATGGCACCAAGGATAAGTCGTTCCATCAGTTTCCCAGGGATGGAGGTGAGGCTGACCAGTCCATAGTTCCCCAGGTCCTCCTTCTTGCCCTTTTTGAAGACTGCAGTGACTTTTGCTCTCCTCCAGTCCTCAGGCACCTCTCCCGTTTCCCAAGACTTGGCACAGATGATGGAGAGTGGTCCAGCAATGATCTCAGCCAGCTCCCTCAGAACCCGTGGGCACGTGAATTAGTTAAATACAAATGTGCATTGGGATTAAGTACAGTCTTTCAAAATGTGAAAAATTATTCACCTTGGAGAATTTATCTTACACTTACCATTTTACATGTTTTTTCTAAACAATTGTGCTTTCTTAGTCTATACCTATGTGAATTACTTCATGCTTTCTGCAGCTGCTTTGAGGACCTCAAAATAGTGTTCTTAGATCATAATGTATTTTGTGAGAAATAATTTCTGAGAAGACTGTGTTTTAAATTATACATTGCAGAACATTTAGAGAAACTGTTAGAACTCTTATGCTTAGTAACAATATTCTCTAATATTGAAGGAGAAACTGGACCATTGGAAGTTCATGGGAAAAAAAGCTACTCTATTCAGAGACTGACAGAATAAAGAGAATGCGTTGGAGAATTGGCATCATATACCAAAAAAAGATGTGAAGAATATATTATAAATTGTTAATAAAATTGCATCTTGATTGCAAGGTATTTATTATATTCGACCACCTTAGTAATAAAATGCTACAATGCAGTAAACAGAAAACATACACTGGATATTATTTTGAAGGTGAAATTGTTAGCATTTTTATCTCTTACATGTGATACACATAGATGAAACTTTTGCCCATTCAAGTTTATGTTACAATACTGCATTATACTACCTATGTATTGAACAAGTATGCTATCATAGTTGATGTCATAGGGACTAGAAGGCATTTTTGATAATAGTTGCCAGTTTTCTGCAGTAAAAATGGGATGGCTTAGGAATATAAATGCATGAAAAAACTGGTCAGATGCATGTAATGAATCTCAATTAATTTTTTTTCTGGAATATCCTGGCAATGTATGTATTAATCTCCTATAATATAAATGAATATCCTTATCATTACTGTTTCTGAAACAGGCAATTGTTCATGGTAAAGTGAAACTTTGAATAATTACAGTTGGTTTTCTTGTACTGTTGTTTATTCAATGATTTGAAAGCATTCCACAAATTTTAAATGTGGAATTAATTACCCAGAAGACACATGATGAATTGGAACAATTTTAGTAATGGTGCTTATCATTGAGTAGCAATATGAAATCAAATGATTTGCTGCAGATTCCTCTGTCAGTAAAGATATGCAGAACAGATTGTCAGACTCCTACTCTCACTTTTGGCAAAGAAGGAATACTGTTCCTTCCCAGGAGTTTGCTTTGACATCATATTAAAACAGTCACTACTGTTATTCTAAGCGACTAATTACAAGCTTACAGTTCCTTCTTTACTTTCTTTTTGGATTCTTCTTATTGAATTATAGTCAGAAGGTGGAGTGGAGCAAGTGTTAAATTGAAACAATAGAAGTGAAGTATACAATGCTGATAAATTTATCATACCTATTGGTTCCAACCAAATAAGGAAATAGACAAAATCCTAGTTCAGTTAATCTCTATAGGCTTCTGAGTTCACCAAACATCTATTTATTTCACAGTAATTTTATCTTTGATCTCATTTAAGACAGTTCTAGGGTTTTACTGAGTGATCTATTCCGAATATGAGTGACAAAAAAGCACAAAATACTTAATCACACTGTTAGTCAATCTTTTTAGTTGCTTTTTGAGTTTTATAAAAATGTTATGCTATTGAAAAACATGTCCTAGAAAATTCTAATGAAGTATTCATTTAACATACAGTTCTCAAACCAAACTACTTTGGGAAATAAATAGACAAAAACTCCTTTATTGTTCTGTGGTGGGTTACCCTTGGCAAACAGACAAAATTCCATCCATCTGCTCACTCACTCCCCCTCCTTAGGTGGGCAGTGGTAGAAAATAGGTTGAGAAAGCTCCTGGGTTGAGATAAAGACAAGGAGATTGCTTAGCAATTACAACTGTAGGCAAAACAGACTCGGGGAAAAATAATTTAATTTGTTGTCCATTAAAATAGGTCTGGGCAGTGAAAAGAAACACATTAAAATATTGTTCCTCCCCTCTCTCATAGACTCAACTTCGCTCTTCCACTCTCAGCTTCTCTACCTGTTCCTCCTCTAAGTGATGCAGTAGGGATGGGAGGGTTTATGTCCAGTCCATAATGATTTATGCTTGCTGTTCCTTCCCTCTCCCACACACCCTGCTCCAGCGTGCACCATCACCACAGCTTGCAGTTCCCTCAGGAAACATCCACTTGCACTGATGTATGACTTCTGGGGTCTCCGGGTCCTGGAGCACCTCCTCCTCCTCTGACTCTGGTGTTCCCTCTGTTGTTTCTTACTCTTTTTATTTTGTAATTCCTGTCTCTGTCTGGCATTCTTTTACTCTTTCTTAAATGCATTTTACAGAGGTGCCACTATCTTGGCTGAGGGGCTCAGCTGTGTCCTGTGGGAGACTGGTTGGAATCTGCTAGAACTGGCCACGTTTAACACGGAGCAGATCCAGCCTCTCCTCAGAGTCCTCTGCAGCCCCTGCTGCCAACACCTGAGCATCTGTGCCCATACTTTTGTAAATATTAATTCAATGGTGTATGTAGTACAGTGAAAGCCTTTAATGTCTAAGGCATCACCTCAATAAAAGCTTGTAACTATATAACAAAATTATTAACTTCATTTTGTATCTCCACAGTATTTTTATTCCACTGATGTACATGAAAAGGACATATAGGCCTAGTCTTCTCTTCCCTTCATTTTTTTATTCTTTAGTTGCCAAAAAAAGAAAAAAAAAGATTTGAGTTTATTTTGCTGGTAATAGTGAAATAACTGTACTGGTATAAACAGGAAACATCAAAACAATATAATCATTATTTAAAATAGAATCATAGAATCACAGAGTCATTTAGAAGCATTTAGACTGAAGAAGACCCTTAAGATCATTGAGTCCAACTGTAAAGTCAGCACTGCCAAATCCACCAGTAAACCATCTCCCTAAGTGCCACATCTACAGATCTTTTAAGTACCTTCAGGGATGGTCATTCAACCACCTCTCTGGGCAGCTTGTTCTAGAGTTTGACAACCCTTCCAGTGAAGATGTTTTTTGTAATATCCAATCTAAACCTGCCCTGGTGCAACGTGAAGCCATTTGCTCTCGCCCTATTGCTTATTATCTGGGAAAAGAGACCAATATGCTCCTTGCTACAACCTTCTTTCAGGTAGCTGTAGAAAGCAATAAGGTCTCCCTCTCCTCAGCCTCCTTTTCTCCAGTCTAAACAGCCCCAGTTCCCTTAGCTGCTCCTCACAGGACTTGTTCTCTAGACCCTTCACCATCATCGTAGCCCTTCTCTGAACTCTCTCCAGCATCTTAATGTCTTTCTTGTAGCGCCCAAAACTGAGCACAGTATTCGAGGTGCATCCCACTTACTTAATTACCTTTATGCTGTATGACCAGCTTTCATGCAAAATCACCTCCTCTTTGTCTCTGAAGCATTGCAGTATTTTCCCTTCACTTAACAGGCAAATCAAACTGAACAGAATTCAATGTTCCTTTCTCTCTCTAGCACTTCACCACATTTGGAGAATTATGGATTGTTTCCACTAGGAGCAAAAATCAAACATGGTGTTTCTTTGATGCAATCCTGTTTACAAAGATGGCACAAAACACTATTTCTGTGAAAACAATGGGATGCAGAGAAGAAACAGCAGGACTGTCATAGTGCCGAAGCATTTTTCAGAGCACTTAGTCCACATGTTCTTTCAGATGTTGCCATTCCCTGAAGTGACTAGGTTCTAGGTTTTTTTTCTTCCACTCTGCATAAAAGAGGAAATATTCACAAATCAGCACTCAATAGTATTCCCTCTACCCACATTTGCCTGCTACATAAATTGTGTTTGGGAAAGGGGAAAAGACAATGGTCTCAGGTTAAGGATGTTATTTATTTCAGCTATTTGATCCCACAACAGCTGACAATGACTCATGTGGTTTTTGTTTTTTTTTTTTTTTAAAGAACGCAGTTTAAAGATATGGAATTTAAAATTGGCTAAAAATTTTACCAGAATTCTGCATTTTTTTGTCTAACCCATAATAAAGTATTCCTTAATAATGAAATCTTATGGTCTTTAATCCAACATATGAACTTTTGGAACTATGTGTAAGAAATTATACCTTTATAAAAATTCAATTCTCATCACATTTACTTTCAAATTGTAATCTAATTAAAGTCATGTAATCTTGTATTAGTGAGAATTTTAGTTATATGTGCCTTTTCAATAAAGGCAATATAATTTTACAGCTCCAGACTACTAATTGTATAGGAAGGTTCAGACTGCAGCTACAAAAGCCTTTATTCAGTTGATATGTAAATTAATTAGCAGGATTAATGTGTGACTTGATGCCACAAGACATATAATATTACCTTACACTTTGCTAGTAATGACCTTAGGGTTGGCAAGTAAAAGGATGCTAATGTAATGATTGTGTTGGCAAAATAACATCGGGTAAAATGAAAGCACATTTCACTTTTTTTTTTTTTTTTGGGTTTTCATGAAAATCACTGTTCCATTAAAAAAACCCTCTGTTTTAGACTGTCCTGGTTTTGTTAAAAACAAGTTTCTCTTTTAGTGAATTTGCCTGTCAGCTAAAGCCTTCATGTTAGCTGCATTTTCCTGGAGAACCCAACACATGTTTTGGTAAACCTAGCAATGGAATGCAAACTTATTGATAAGCACGGATGGACATCTCGCGAGAGGGGCAACGAGAAACTGATGACCGAGAGACTGACCAACGGTGTATAACATTGCATTCACGTGAATACTTCATATAAAAGTGGGAGATCACGAGGATCTCGTCCCTTTTCCTTTTCCCTTCTGCTTACGGCCGACATTAGGAGAGGACCTTGCTGGTTGTCCCTGTGAACTGAGGCCTAGTGAGAGACTGAATCCAGCTCCGGTTGGCTACAGAGTCTAATCCAGGACTTTGGGTGCTGGCCCTGCAGTTGCTGAGACTTTCAAGATTGGTTTTGTATATTTTGTATTATTTTCTCTATTCTTATTAGTAGCATTAGTAAAACATCTTTAATTTTCCCAACTCTCTTCTCTCTGTCCTTCTTTCCCTCCCGATCGCCTGTCCTGAGTGGGAAGGGGGGAGAGGGAGGGGCAAAAGGGTTAGTGGCGGGGGAGAGGAGGTTAACAATACATCTGCCAGGGTTTGATTGTCACCCCGCAATCTTAACCTTCGACATAGACTAAGATGTTAGCAGAATCTTTAAGAAAGATTAACTTTTTTTTCAGCATTTGCCCTATTTAAGAGAGGTGAGGGGTGATTTGCTAAGGTTCACAATGCGGAGTTCAGATTGCAAGCAGAAAAGAAAGGAATAAAGTAAACAATGAAAGAAGGTAGTGCAAAAAAATACTTGTTATATAAAAGTAGTGTGTTATTCCCTCCTGGTCTAGATAAAACATATGTTCTACATTTGCTCTTAAGCTGTATTCTGTTTTCCTTAGAAAAATACTTCAAACAAAATCATATTTAGACTTTTGACAGAGGTTAGGTTTGTCAGCATGAGTTCATTAACTGATGAATCAGAAACAATTTGGCTAGGAAAACAAAGCTAGATTTTGTAGATTTCACAGTTGAAGGCAACTAAACAACATTCAGGATGAAAATCTGAATTCACCAAGCAAGAATTTTATGTTCAGTGTAGTAAGAGCAAATACAGGCCTTCCAAAAGTTGAGGGAATGAATTGTTAATTTAATAGTCTCTTAAAGTCTTCTGCAAAATCTGTAATTCTTATGTAATGGACAGTCACGATACTTTTTGACCTCAGACTCAAAATGTAGGAAAATGAGCAAATTAAAATACAGTAGAACCTCATAAAAACATGCAAGAGAGATGTAAAATAATAATTATGATAATAATAATAAAAATACTTGAAACATATTCCACTTTTTCTTTTGGCAATGTTAGTCACTGTTTGCATTGTATGCCTATGAAATTTAATTTTAATCTTCCATGAAGTAATATAAAACCAACAAAAAGGCTTGAGGGGTTTATGACTGACCAATAAACCCTTACAATGGAAGGAGACTTAGTAGAGATGGGAAAGGGTGGTGTGCCTATGAAGTTCAGGAAAAAATGCAGGGTGTGACTGACCAGAAAAGCAAAGAAAGCTGACTTTTTCTCAACAGAGCGGGGACCAGAAGTTATCCCTTGTTTTAGATGATCAACTATGAAGTCAGCTGAGTGGATCAACTGCTGGTATAAATGTTACTCCCTGAGTTAGCCAGACCAGCGTGGAGAAGCAGTCATCACATGATTCAGCCCAACATACGAAAATTAAACAAGAGAGCAACAAGCTTGTGCTGGCTTCAAGACTCGTATTCCTTCCCAGAAATCAGGGACACTCAGTGTCATGACGGTAAGCATATTACAGAAAAAGATAGTGGGAGTCACATCGGTATTATCATTGAACTCTGTATTGCAAATGCTATATTTTCCTAAGTGATTGTTTTCCATGTAGCATTTTATTACATTGTAGCTAATATATCACCAAGCAGACCTTGTGTAAAACAGAATCTAACTAGACTTCTGCTGCTGGCACTTTTTTAAAAAGTTATTACTGGAGTCTCTCTGTATTCACTATTTGTTTTTCTTTTCAACTATGAACTTTGATTCTTAACTAAATCTGAAGTTCCAGATAGTTAAGACAGAGATTAGTATCTAATGGACTAAAAACTGGAAAAAAAGATGCTGAACAAAGTGACATGTTATGTGTTGGTTGATATGGCACACCTAAGCCTGGTCATCTAAGACCATCAACAGTTTATAGGCAATTTTGCAAATTGTTTTCTAGTTATAACGGTAATTTCACAAGCTTTACTATGTGCAGGTTTTTTTTCAAGGAACTTAAAGAACATCTGCTTATGAAGTGCTAGTAGTTGACTCACTTCTGTAATTTGTTGTGTTTATTTCGCCAGCAAAGTATAATGTTTGTGCACTTTGATGTGACACAAGATTGATAAAGACAGTGCCAGATTTTTCACATCAATATTTCTATAGTGAAAAAGCCAAATCTCGTATTTCTCGTGCTAAAGTTATATCACCTTACATGAGTCATGATATAGTAGATACTTGTTTTAGGGAAAACATAGCGGGAAGGATTGTGGAAGGAACAGATAATCATTTCATACCTAGTTTTTACTATATCTTTAATAGAGTCAGAAACAAGATCAGGATTTGATTCTGTCTTATGCTTTGCATTATAAAACACTAAACTAAGAAAAAATGAGTTAAAGTATTACTCTCTGTGTCTTCTACATAAGCTATTTTTACAGGAGGTTGTACTTGCCAAACCTTCTTGTGTTTAATCTAAGCACTCCTAAACACTTTGTGATTGCAGTTGGGCCAGAGTTTCATCTTCTGCTCTTTTGAGAAGCTGAAGGATACATACAGACAAAGTAATAAATTTTTAATTGCTAGTAGTTCTTACCATATCATAGAATGGTTTGGAAGACACCTTCTAAGCTCATCTAGTCCAACCCACCTGCAATGAGCAGGGACATCTTCAACCAGATCAGTTTGCTCAGAGCCCTGTCCAGCCTGGCCTTCTGTCTGTTATAGGATCATATAAATCACTCATCATATTTGACCACTCATCCATCTGGTTAAATACACATTTTAATATATTTTCCACCCCAACATAGACACAAATTTATCCCTTAATTCTATACAGTTATGAACTAGTGTATAGTGTGATTTTCTATATTTTAAAACATAATTTACAATCATTATTTTCTCATTTACTCTACAAAACTTTGTGTGTAGATTTTTGAACCCTGCTACAATTTTTAGCTTTTATGATGTTATTCTATACCTAAAAGTGAATGTTGCACTGCATAAAATGTATTTTCTCAGTTTTAAATTTGTTATTTTCTAATACAGTGGCTTCTAGTACTTATTAGATTTCTGGGATGTACCTGTCAACTCCATCTTAGTGACTGCAAAAATTTAAGGCAGACATGCCAAAAATATCTGACATTGATAAGATCTCTTTGAAGAACATGAATCCTATGTTTCTTATTTCTTATGTGAACTGCAGGGATCTAAAAGGATCACAACTCACAGTAACAGAGATGTTGGTTTGAAGTGACTTCAGGATATTTCCAGGTCCACCCTCCAGCTCAAGGTATGACTATGGCCATGAATAGTTTTGTCTAGGTGATTCTTGAGCTTATTTTGCTGTCTGTCTGGGAAACCTGTACCACTGATGCACCATGCTCACAGCAAAATAAATTTCTGCCAATGTCCAACTTGAAACTCCCAGGCTACAATTTTTGTTTGTGGCCCCTTTTTGTATCATGCACCAGTACTGGAAAGAGCTTGGTTTCTTTATTTCTGGCTGCAGATTGATATTTCTTCCCTTAGTCTCCTCTTCAGCTCATGAAATATATCTATTTCCCTCAATCCATTCTTGGATGTCATGTGCTAAAGGTGACTGACTCTCTTCATACCAAACTCTCCTCCAGCTTCTTCACATCACTCTTCTAGGCGGGCTTCAGACTGGTTTTGGTGTTCCAGTCATAGCCTCACCAGTGCTAAGTAGAGGGGAATATAACCTCTCTCAAAGTGCTAGCCACAGTGCTCCTAATGGACACGATTTGCCTTGTTCATAATGAGAGTGAATATTTCACATATTCACATCACAAGAACAGGAGCCGTTGGCTCATATCCAGTCCAACTACAGAGCCAGTCATCTCCAAGGTCATATTGATTTTTTTTTTCTTCTTCCAGATGCAAAACTTCACACATTTTTGTTGCACTTCATGAGGTTTCTGCTATCTCAGTCCTCAGGTGTACTACAGACTGAAGTTCTACTATTTCTTGTATCAGCCACTCCACTAGCTTAGTGTCATCTGTAAGTTTGTTGGTAGTGCATTCTACATTATCATACATTATCATCAAAATTGTTGGTGAGAGTGCTGAAAAATAAGTACCCTGGTATTGATCCAGGGTATCCTCCACTTATTATAGGCCACCCGCCAGGTATCAAAGCATTGACCAACACCTTTTGAGACCAGTCCAGCCAATTATGGACCCACCTAGCAGTCAATTCTTCCTACCCATATTTCCTCATCTTTCATATAGGAATATTCGGGGATACAGTGTGAAAAGGTTTAAAGATGTCAAAGTATAGAACTTTCAGCCCTCTGCTTTACCCATTTAACCAGTCACTTTTTTTTTTTTTTTTTGTAAAAGGCAATCAGTTAAGCTGATGAAATACTGATTCTTTTTAAGCTGATGTATTTAAACATATCTAGTTACTTTTGAGCTGTTGCTCCCACTGTTAGCTGTCTTACTACTCCCAGACCATACTGTTACATACAGAGGTCTTAGAGCAGGCAAGGGCTATGAAGATCAAGACATAAAGGATCTGAATTGTTTAGCTTTCTCCATCTCACCTCTCTCTTATTGGTTTTCCCATCCATTAGCAAATCCACCTTTTTCCTGAACTTCTTTTGCAATTAGTTTAACTGTAGGATCCTTTTCCTTACCTTTAATGTCCCTTGATAGGTTTAGCTCCAGCTGAGCTTTGTTTTTGAATTGCTCCCTAGGCACCTGAGAAAAGCTTCTATGCTTCTTTTTAGTCACCCCCCATTTCCATCTCTTGTATGCTGCTTTTTGGATTTTTGTTCAAGAGGTGTAACATATGTTCAGAAAAGTAGGTCATACATAAGATGAATAAGTATTAGACAAGAAAAAAAATATTAACCAACTTTAAAGTTTAAATTATGAGGATATTCTGGTGACACAGAAATTCTGCAGTTCTGAGAAGATTTTTGAAAAATAAATATATTACAGACACATTGGTGTATTTTACAGCCCTGTATTTTTGGCAGCTTTTAATTAACACAGTAACAAAACAAAACCCCAGATGACAGCTTACAAAAACATGTAGTCAAAATGGAACCTCTGTATGCAGCCAGCTTAAAAAAAAAATAAAATCACAACACAGTTCATTTCAAGCACAGAGCTTTTTAATCAGTTCTGTGTGGAAGCAAGGAGGTTACCACTTTGTTTGTCTGCATTGTTACAAAAAGTGCTCTCCCGTGTTGCCAAGCTCACTGTGCTGCCTCTATTTGGCACCAAAGCACTATCTTGCTGCTATGCAGCCTGCACTGTGTGATAAAGCGTAGTTCTCTGCCTTGCTGGTTATCAACTCTGCTATGGACAGTGCTCCCTTGTGCTGAAGTATTCCATTTTGTAGTGCTCTTCTCTCCTGCCTGTCTACCTTCTGAAACGGCTATCACAATAAGATTTTAGTTTACTGCTTTCTCTAAGAGTTTTTGTGTGTTATGCAGTCTGTAAAGGTATTGTTGATTTTAGTCTCACATTTGTGTGTGTGTATTTGAGTAATTGCATATTGAAAGACCTAGAACTAGAAGATGATACTCTACTTTCATTTATAATATTGAAAATGTGTATTACAAACCATTGTATCAGAGGATAAGCAGAGAATAGAAATATTTCATTGATCTGATCCGTTTTGAGCGAAATTCACCTTGAAATGAAAAAATATTCAAGGGTCTTTCTCATCAAAATACTAATAATAACAACAATAAGAATATATTATTATCATTGTTGCTGCTATTATCATTGTAATGTGAAGTAATTTAAATTTTAGTTGCTTTATCTAAGTAGAATTCACTGTCTTGAATTATTCAACTAGATTCCCTATACAATTAAAAGAAAATGCATATGAAAAAAAGTAGAGACTTGCTTGAAAAAATCCCATGGATTATGACCCTGGAGAGAAGAGGGATCCAGCAGAGCTGGTTGATATTCACCACCTCCAAGCTCAAGAAAGGTGCATCCCAAAAAGCGGCAAATCAAACAAGGTGACCCAGGATGAGCTGTTGCTTGATTATGCAGGGGCAATATAAGGAAAGCCAAGGCAAACCTGGAGTTCAGTTTGTCCAGGGATTCTAACAGGAAAGGAAAATACATAAACAGCTAAAGGAAGGCAAGCGAGAACATGAACTCACTGCTGAATGAGGCAGGGCACCTTGTGACAAAGGACATGGAAAAGGCAGTGGTAATCAGTGCGTTCTTTGCCTTGGTCTTTACAAGTAAGATCAGCCGTAAGGAATCTCAGGCCTGTGAGAGAAGAGTGAAAAAGTCTGGAGCAAGGAAGACTTATCCTCGTTGCAGGAATACAAGGTTACAAAGCACTTAAATCAATTGGACATACATCAGTCCATGGAGACTTATGTGTGACACCTAACAGTGCTGAGCAAGCTAGATGAGACTTGGCACTGTCTCCCATCCTCATAGATGATCTGAAAAAGTACAGGTTCGATAAGTAGATAGTGGAGTGGATTGAACACTGGCTGAACAGCTGGGACCAGCCAATGGTGATCAGTGGCACAAAGTTCAGCTGGAGGCAAATTACTGGCAGTGTATCCAGGTGGTTGACACTGGGTCAGTACTGTGCAACATCTTTATTGAGGATGGGACATAGTGCGCCCATAGCAAGTTCACAAATAATACACAGCTGAGAGGAGCATGTGATACACCAGATGGGTGTACTGACATTCAGAGGAACCTGGACATGCTGGAAAGTTGGACTATGAAGAATTTCTTGAAGTTAAACAACATGAAATGCCAGTGTGGAATAACCCCATGCACAAATACAACCTGGGGTGTTGACTGAATGGAAAACAGGTCTGCAGAGGGGTGGTGGTGGACAAAAAAGTGGACCCTCATGGTAACCTCCTGACAAACAAGTCCAACAGCACCCTGGGATGCATTAGGAGGAATGTTGCCAGCAGCTGGAAAGAGGTGATCTTTTCTCTCCACTATGCACTGGGGTGGCTCTGTCTGGAGTACTGTGACCAGTTCTGCATTTCCTGTCCCAGAGAGACATCGATTTACTGGGGCAAGTCCACTAAGACTCCTCAAAGATGACTGATATGAGAGGTTGAGAGAGATGAGACTGTTTAGTCTGGAGAAAAGAAGGCTCAAGAGGACCTCTTTCCAATGTGTACAAATATCTGAAGGAGAGAATGAAGAAGAAGGACCGAGAATCTTCTCAGTGGTGTCCACTGAAAAGAGGCAACGGACAGAGCTTAAAAAACATGAGACCCCACCTGAACATAAGAAAATACTTTTTTTACATGAGGGTAGTTGAATGCTGGATGAGGTTGCACAGAGAGGTTATGGAGTCTCCATCTCTGGAGACATTCAAAACCCAACTGCATACAGTCCCTGGCAATCTGCTGTAGCTGATTCTGCAGAGTATGGAAGCTGAACTAGACAATCTCCAGAGCTGCTTGTCAACCTCAAACATTCTGTGATATCACAGTAGCCGGAGAGTAGGTTGTCATTTAAACTTCAGAGGAGTTTAAGGATGCTTCAGAGAAGACATGCCTTAAATCCTCTTATCCCTGTTTCCAGGAGAGAAATATACTGCCTCAGAGCTCAGTGGATTTCAGAGTCCCAAACCTCCAAAGTTTGAAAATATTCTTCTTCCAAAATGCAAGATATAGTCTTTCTTTGCCTTCCCCATTGGCTTTTAATGAGTCCATGACAGAAAAACAAAGGTCATCTTTGTTTCAGAAGTAAACACAAAGCCTTGTTCAGTTTTGGTTTGTTTGTTTGGTTTTTTCTCTGGAAAAAACCTCACAACCCAAAAACCCAAACAAACAAACAAACCTAACTATAATGAGACCAACACAGCTTTCTGAGAGAACTTGCTTCCTTAGTGAACGCTCTAACAATCAAACTAGTACTTCTTCATCAATAGGTTACTTGAACATTAGACTTTATACTACCATTTCAACCTAGTTTATTGCAGTTGAGAAGTATGTCAGGCTCCTAAACTAAGGTAGGGATTCAAATAAGATGTTGTATGCAGAGTGATTCAGAGGAAAGTGCCAGCAGATAGTGGGCAAGGTCTGTTTTGGAATGTTATGGAGAATCCTAAATCACTGAGTGTATGTATTCTGCATTTGTATCCCAGTATACAGAAGGACCACAGATTTTACTTTTTGCCTATGATTTCTCCTACATTAGTAAGCCATTCCATATTGTCTGTATTATATCTGTGGACAAAACACGAAAAAAGGATTAGCATACATGTCAACTGAAAAAGTTCACAGAGCACATTCTCCTGTAGATGACAGAAACATGAGAAGCAGGTCCTGGAGAAAGAAACTCCAGTTTGAGTGAGGAGGTACTCTACAGTTTACCCACTTTGATTAATTTTAAATTGTTTGAACAATAAAACGTGTCCTTGAAGAGAAAGGTTCTGAAAAATATCACATTAGTGGGACTTCTGCTGATGGTTGCCTGATTTACAGAGGAAAGGAACAGAAGCGGGAAAAGGATCTGAGGATGGATTTGGAAAGAACTTGCTACCAGGGGTGGTGGCGAAATCCAGCAAACAAAAAAACCAAATGAAAGTACGTTGTGGTTCTCACAAAGACTGGAATTAATTCTGATTAACTTATTTTGTGTCACTAAACAGCTAAAAACCAAGCTTCTTCCACAGCTCTATTCTTTATCCTCCTCTGCCCAGTGGTCTTACACTAGCAGTACCCTACTTTGTAGGGGTTTTACTTCCACAAAGATGGACATCGGTAATTCAACAATGAAATACTTACATGTTACAAAAGAAAATCACATACACAGAATAGTAATGTCCTGCATACCTAGTTCATCCTACCACTTCAGTCCTTGTGAAATATGGAGGGTTTTGTCAGTGGCACGGAGGATATATTTGCTTTCTTTGGGTAAGCTGGCTGTTTTTCACTCTCCTCTGAGATTTTGGGTTGGGGTGGGGTCTGGTTAGAATGACTGATTGGTGAAAATTCTGTGCCTAGTGTTGATGATGTGTATATATATATATATACATGTATATATATATATATATATTTAATTATTTATTTGTTGCATGTGTCTGTTTTACTTTTCTGTCTTCTCTTTGGAAGTCCACAGTCCACATTCACCAAATGTATTTCTCTCTGCTTTTTGCTAGTCTGACACTGATTATGATGGTGAAAGTCTGATTAAAGAAATGGCAGTTAATTAAACTTCTTTACTTGTTGTAGCATATGTAATTTTAAGGCTGCACAAGGTTCTTATCACAGTATTCTTTTGTGTAAAGCAGTAGCAGAATAATAAAATTTGTAGTTGTGATCTGAGAATGTCTCTGTTGGTAGAAGAAGGCATAATCTTTTTTTTAATTAGGGGAAAGGCTGTTTAATCTGTCCAATGCTGAAGTGGCAGAGCTATTTAATAACTTCTCATTTTGCTAAGATCCACATTGTAGAAGTTTCTGGTGGGAGAAATAGGATGAAAACCTGCTTTATTTCTGACTCACTACTTTAAATAAGTTGTAGTCTTCTTAGTTAGTTGTATTTCTTACTGCCTTGCAGGTGATAAAGTCTGCAACAGCTAGATATATTAACACTGAAATTAACATAAAATACTATAAAGTTTCACATTCCGTCTTCGTGCTACTAGATAGAGGATGCAAAATTTGGGAAATCAATAATGCAATGTTTTATAAAGAAAATGTCTAAAATTCTGTGTGCTTATTCCACTGTGATTTTTCAAATGATTCCCACAGTGGAGTTCATTTAAAAGTAAAATAGGCAGAATCCCATGTGTTAGATCAAATTGTATATGTAACTATCTTGTACAGCCAACATGGAAGAACATTTTCTTATACCAACTTTTTCCATTTGAGATTAGCGTTAATAACCATATAGTAGCTTTTGGTTTATGAAAGTACAAATACGAGAAGTATATTACAAATGTAAAGAGAAAATAGTAGCAGCCCAGCTCACTTTTACTTCACCCCAGGTGCAAACTGTTGCTAGTCAGAGCAATTCGCAGCTGCATCCCTTTAACATTATCTGAACTGCAAAAACTCCAAAAGCAAAAGATAGTGAATAGCAACAGCTGTGCTTTATTGCTTAGCCAGATTTCCCCATAGTTTTAGTAGTACAAACAAATTATTTTTAGTGGTATATTACAGCCTAATTAGTTTAACACTCTCCAAGCGGGCTTTTGTGAATACGTCTCCCAGTTTTTTTTCTTTATAAGACATCATGCAGTATAACAGTATTCTCCCAAGACTGATCTTCCTTCCCCTTTGTTGAAATCCCCAGAATTCTGGTCAGTTTGTCCTTACAGAGAACCACAAAGGATTAAAACCTCCCTGCTTACTTGAGCAACTGTACTGATACTGTTTCCTTCTCTAAACAGCCGTATGACTTGCAGAAACTATGAGAAATCGTGAAAAAATGAGAAGAGAGAAAAAATCTACCTAATAAAGGGAAAGTATTGTTATGTAAGATGTCAACCACAAAATGTTACAGCTGTGCCCTACTTCCCCTTTTCCCTCAATTTTTAATTGTTAGTGGAAGTAATAGAAACATAAAGTACATGTGAGGAACAAGTATTACCTGAAAACCTCAGCTAATTATATTGATAAGCTACACATACAATCCTTTAAAGTATGCTTACCGGTCTGACAGCTGATCTTCCAGTCTCTGATAAATGGTCTCTCTCTTAAGTGAAAATAAACAGAGTATATGATATTGATTTTACTATAGCTCATTGAAAGGTCTGTGTTGTAGATAATATTGTGGCATTGTGATATGATAAAATGACTACTGGGCAAGAACATTCTTTGCCCCCTGTATCTCCTCAGTTTTCTCTTTATCTCTGCTTCATGGGAATACGTAATCACTTAGAAACCACACATTTGTTCTATATAATAATTTCTGCAGTCAGGGAAAACAATTAGCATCAACTTTGCACATAGTTATATATAATAACATGTTCGATTTATATATAATAATTTCTTTAGATCCATAGAGGTCTTTGTATATATCAATTTAATCATCAACCTAAATATTTCCATGTTCAAGTCTTGAATTTTCATCACACTTGAACATCTTATTAGGAAATTTGTTTTTAAAAAACTGCATTTCAGTTGCTGCCTGGAGTAGCTTAGCATAATATAGATGTGGATGCATGCCCTGGCATGATTTCAGTGCTTTTACAAATATAAGATTAGTCATGTACGTATACGTATGTGCCTGCCCTGGTTTAGTGCTGTGGGGAACTATAGAGAATGAGGAATGGGTGGTTACTTACTGTTATTTTCTGTCACTAGTAATGATTTGTTTTCTTAAACGTATATTGCAAGGACAGACCAGAGTAATAAACCAGAAATGGGCAGAGCTAAGGAGCAGTTAGCTTAACTGACATGCTTTATAGCAACTGTTGAATAAATCAACAGCACTTGTGCTAAATCTTCATTTGCTTTTGCTTCCCAATAGAAAGTATGTAGCTATTGGTGAACTTTCTAAATAAAATGTCTTTACTAGCGTTATTTCTCTGTTGACAGCAGTAGTGAGCCTGCTTCAATAAACAGGATTTCAGCTGGCTGCCAAAGACTCCCCGAATCACATTATCTTCCTTAGCTTGGAGCAGGTATTGGACAATTAGTGGTTTATAGATTCTGATTAATTAGATCCAGTTTTTAATTAGCAGCAGACCTCTTGTTATGGAAGATGTGATGAAGTTGTGGTACCTATGAAGAATAATGAGAAGAGGAAATTTATACATTAAAAAATTATTAGAGCAAAGGACCACGTGTGTTGACAGGAAAAAGGAGAAAAATAATTAATCATCATGCGTGTTGCCACAGGATGCTCGAGCCCTAAAATATTTTATGGTTTTTATTTTTATTTACCCTGCTGTATATTCTGTTTACATCTTCAAGCAAAAATTTGAGCTAGATCCCAAGTAAAATATACACAAGTACTGGTGTAATTACAGAGTCACAGGTATTACCTTCTGAGTCACTAAAGCTAGTTTCAGTTAGAACTGCGTGGATGGGAACAGCTAAAATAGTTATAGACATAGTAATTAGTGTTCATAAGTTGTTTTGGCCCCTGTGTACTTCCTGTATCGCTCCTTTCCTACAGTGATGCTTTTCATCCAGTAACCTTCACTGACTTTTAGAGTTGCAATACATTCCATGCGGATACCCCTGGGTATCCAAGAAAAGTCTTTTCAGTCTCCTGTGAAGTCTGGCTGTGTATGTGTTTACTGCTCTTCTCAGGATACCTTGATCTCTTCTTGCTACATGCACTTCATCCTTTTTTTTCCCACTTCCCTTTGTGTTTTGGAAACTTCGCCAAACCAAGTCATCTCCCCTGATTTATGTGGACACTGTGGTATGTTAAGATCTGTGTTTCAAATTTTTGCAGGAATATATCATGCAATACATTATATACAGCAGAGACCTAAAATAGAGACTATGCACCTGAACAGTTTATTTTTACGATGTGTTTGTTTTCCACCCAGAAAGAAAATTGTTTTTCATTTTGAAATGGGTAAAATATTCTGAATATAAAAGCAATGAAATAAAGAATTACATTAAGAAAATAACTTTTTTTATTTATTTAATTGCATGCTGACTCATCAAGTGTAGCACGCGACTGAAATGTTATTGTTTCAAAATCTACTAGAAAGAGTTAAAATGTAGGGATTTTTAAAAGGTATCTCTAATATTCCACCTAACACACTTTTCTCCTCCTTTTTAAGCCTGCTTCATAAAAATATCTAATGTTTTAAGTTTAAGCAGAAGATCAGATTGAAGTACTGTTTTACCACTATTATGAATTACATTCTTACATTCAGAAGTGTTTTCGATGTCAAAATTGGGGGAGGAAGCATCATTTTTTATTTTTTCAGATTTAGCATAGCAGATTATGAAAAAAGATTGTGTAGACCTCAGTAATCTCAGCAAATGCTGGAAGTACCCAAGTTATATGAATTCTTACAGGCATGGTATACCCAGTTGTCATATGCAACTTGAACAGGCAGATAAAACATTTATTTTCTTCTTCTCACTTCTTGGTTTTGGGCTTCTAGAGAGCACAAAATAATTATATGGGTTAAGTCATTACTTTTCAGTCTGCATACATGTTCTTTCCTTGAGTACATAAATAACTAGAATCCTTTAACTATCTAATAAATTAGTCATAGGCAAGATCTCTGTTCTGTAAAGTCAGATAGTGGTGGAAGTGTTTTCTGAATTTGGAAATTTTTGGAGACGTTCATTTGAATGGACTTTTTTATACCAGTTCTCAGAGCTGTCATAATTGTTCTCAGTGCAGCTGACGACAGTGGAACAAAGGATTTGAAGAAAACTTCTGTGCTTTTTCATTGATGATGAAGGTCTGACTGGATTCTGCACAGCACAAATTTGTCTTATAGTTACTCCAAACGTGTTAATTAGCAATATTTTCAAAAAGACTTGTACATTAGGTGAGGACACAGTCTTTCAGAAATGCTTTGGCCTTGCTGTACCACTTCAAAACCATCCTTATGAGATAAAAAGAGTAGAAGAATGCCACATCTATCAGCCAGGTGCCTATTTTCTTATGCTATAATTATTTTTTACTTTTATGCCATGTACTCCTAGCATTGCAAATGCTAAGTTTAGTTAATGCACTGGTAGAACTTATGTGATGTGGAATATGCCAAACAGATTTTTTTTTTTTTAATATCTTTCATAGTACAAACATCATAACTAAAGAACATTAAAATTTGTGTTTCTTGTACTGGAAACCTTTTCCTGCCTATATAATTGTCTTTGACTATTATTTGTAAAGAAAAAATGCACTAAAGAATACAAAAAAGTCACAAAAGATACACTGTAATAGTAAAAAAAACTTGCATTTTATCATACAGTGGATATTGAATTCAACTCGCATTTGAGTTAGTTATTTTTTTCCATCTAAAATCCTTCTTTTCTTAAAATAAGGAATGAGTACTAAGCTACAGTAAATATTTTTAATTGCTGCTGATCAGAGAGAATACACTTTGTATCACAATTTAAATATGCTGTACAATCTTCTTTTGAGTCATCATAAAATGTAACATATGGATGAACAAAATAAATGTTTATGTGAAATTCAGCGTCAACTGAAAACCTATTTCTTTTTTTTTTTTCTGTTTGCAAAGTCCATTTCTAAATGTAATGACCTACATGTATGTGTTAGTAACGGAAAGTCAAAATATTTTGTGGATTAAGTTGAAGTCAAACATATGTGCTCCAAGGTGGTTGTTTTGTTTGTTTTGTTGTGATTGTTGTTTTCTGAAAGTTTTTGCTGAGTGACTGAAAATAGGAGTAAAGTTTTAGTAAAGAGAAAAGGAAGAATAAGAAACAGTTTCTCAGTGGTCAATAGAACCCAGTGTAGATTCTGTTGTCCAGTATGTTTCATGTTGAAATGAACCACTTGACTATTGTTGATTAACAGGAACATTCTATTTTCACTTTAAAACTCAAGGCATTTTACTTAATTTAGAAGTTAATTCTAAGGTACCACTGCACTGTAAATTTATTTCTGCTGAAAATTTTGTGACAAGATAAATTTTCAAATTAAAATTACTTAGTTACAAAAATTTATTTTGAAGGAAGAACATGGAATGGAGAAATCATCTGTAGAAAAAGAATTGTCTCTGTGATTACATGTGACTCAACTAGACGTAGTTGAACCTGAATATAAAAATTAATAGACTATTTAATCTCAAATACTTGTTGTAGTTCTTTCTGCACAAAGCAGTCAGTTGCAAAGCATCCAGGTGCATGAATATATGCTCATATCTACCTATAAGAAAATGTTTAGTCTAAAATGTTTTGTATTCCTATTTATTTTGGGGATATAGTTTCATGATATTACCTGGAATGTGTTATTAGGTGAATAGATTCAGTTAAGAAATCTGATGTGGGCTGGAATATGATTAGCAGCTTTAATGGCATTGATACATCAGATACATTAGCACTCAGGTGAAAGAAATAGAAGAGAAAATCTCCCACACAAAGCATGCTATATTAACTATAACTAAATGGGAGGAAAAAAGTTGCTTTAAAATAACAATAATCTAAGCTATTAAATGCACCAAGAATAAAATTATTCTACTTGCTCTGTCTTATTGCATTGCATGAAATGTTTTAGAATAATGAAAGCTAATAAAATGAATATAATCACATATGTAACTTCATTGAAATTTAAGGTAAATACAGTATATTTATCCTGAAATATTTGAAATAGACTATCATAAGAATAAAATACAGTATTAAAAAGTAGTCTTCTTTTTTTTTTTTGCATACTGGTGACAAGGTACTCCAGAATTGAATAAGAAAAATAATTTCTTTTTTCGTTGAAAAGGGGATGGCCACACTTTTTCAGATAACATTGCTGAATGTTAGTTGCTTTCATCCATGAACTCTGTGCAGGCCTTCAGAAATTGTCTACATGGAGACTCAAGAAATAAGACAGGGAAAAGGTGCATGAAAGCAAGCAAGGGAGGGAAAATACATGTAAAATGAATAGATTTAGCTGTGCTGCTGTTGCCACTTGTCTACTGGCAAATAAAGCAGCAGCCTGTAGTATACGCAAGATATGTGTTGAATGGAAAAGACATGACTTATTCAGTTTTGCTTCCTTCACTGTTGATTGGTGCAAGTGTTGCATATGGTTCAGAAAAGTGAAGGATTTTTTTTGAAGACCAAGCAATAGTTCAACCTCAGGGTAGATGTACTTTGGAGAACGTGAAAAGTTGTCTGTGTGGGAGCGCACCACTAAGCCTGCCAGTTGGCTGGACCTTATTGTACTGGGGTCTGAGAATGTCATGTGGAAGAGTTTGGAAGAGATCATAGTCTCTGGCATTGTTTCAGGATCCACACCCTAGACCTCAAAAAAGATCCATGAAAGGGAATATCAATATTGGGAAGACCTTTGCCCAGTTCTCATCAACAGCCCCATGGTCAACAGTAAGCATAGGTTGGGATGTCTTACCTTTAGTTAGAAAGCAAAGCTATTAGCTGAGAGCATTTTGCTTACAAAAATACTTTTCTCCATCTGCCGTCATTTTCCAAGCAGCATGAAGTCACATATCTTGTTGGGCACTGAAGGTGTGTAGAAGCAGCATATCCTTGATGATGAGACTTTCCCAGTCTCTGTATAACTGAGTATCATGAAGTACAGGGAACTCACAGTCCTCAAGAAGTATGAAGAGGCACTTTCATTTCCAGTTTCGACAAACAGCTTGCAGATGGGATCAGCTGTTGGTGGTATTCCTGAAGCAGGGACAGTGAGGATGCTCGGTCCTATTTACCAGTATGCCATCATGTACAGTTGAATGAGATGTCCATGGGATATCGTTTCATTGATCGCTAACCAATGCGAATGTGGATAAACTTTTCTACCAGGAGGAACTGCAGGGTAAATTTTTGCTTCCAACTGTGAAGGCAACACTGATGGGGCTGAACTTATTAAAGACACATGTTGAACCATTCCTTGATCTAGATGAGGAAAACATGATCTGCAACAAGATGGTGATGAAAATGCTATGCACGGCTAAAGGGAAGTTGCTGTCACAGTTTGCTTAAAAGCAATTTAATTGTTTAAAAGGAAAAGTTTCTTTAAAAAGTGTAAAGAGCATAATATTAAAATAGCTCGTTAATATACCTGTAATTTTGTGGGAGAGAGGGAGTTGGGGCAGTGAGAGGGAGGACCTGCACAGCAGTGACGGTGAGGAGGTCTTTTTAAAACTCTGTAGAAGTACAAACAAAATCTCTGTGTGAGGAATTAGTTCCTTTTTAAATATACAGACAATTTATTTGTGAAAGAGCCTATTCTGTTTTCACCAGTGAGAAGGAAATTGCCATATTACTTGATTTCATAGTAGAAACAGCACTGGGAGAGTAAAATAAGCTTTGCTCTATGCTGCATTTAAATGAGTATATGTGCATGTTTCGTTGGACTGTGTGTGCATTTTGTTGTTATTCTTCTCTCATGTTTCCCCCAATTCTTTAAGCAGAATTCCATTAAAGTTAAATTTGATACTTAAAAATGCAGTTGTTGGAGGCATAAAATTATATAGGCAAACTGATAGCTTTTGAAAATTTTTTTGGGGGGAGGGGGTAAAATACAATAAAGGCAGAAATTATTTTTCATTTTACTTCCTAAAGAAGGAGTTTCTCATTAATAAACTCTTTTTATACTGAGGCAGATTGCATGTATTGTAAATTATTTTAAATGCAATCACTGGATTCTTTGGAGAGTGCATGCATTGCCACAAAAATGTAAACAGTCTATCAAAGCCACAATTCAGTCTACAGAAGGCTTTTTAAGTCTGAGTTTTCTAAAGTGAAGTGATGCTTTTTTCAGAAGGTGACTTACTATAGCACAGCAAATAATTAAAACATATCTGACTTAGACATTTGTGAGACTTTCTGATGGCATCACAATGGTGAATGGCCTACTCTTTATGTAAATTAATGTGTTGAAATAAAAGGTATATAGGTGCAGCAACAGTCATGTGATGAACTGTCAGGATGAGTAAAGGAAGTCTTAGCAACTGTTTTAAACAAAATAGATGTGCCAATCTCAGAAGGACACTGATCACTAGGTATTTAATTGGATATTTTCTAAAATCGACAAAGTAGAACTGGAATAATGTAGTTTGATTTTCTTCATGAATACAGACAACAGACCTGCCTCAATTATTACTGTTTGAAATCCAATGTACTTGACCACCTCATTCATTTAAAAGACATACTCTATCACCACAAGAAAGGACTTTACTATGAAATGACAATAACAAATCTATTACTAAGAATTGCTTTAGGTGTACCTATTTTTTTAAAGACTCATTTTAATCTGTGTGCTACAAGTCCAAGAAAAAAAAAATACTAATCAGATTAAATTTAAAATTTCTACTGAAGAAAAACTCCATGCTTCCTACTACATGTGGATCCTGTTGGATCACATGCACTGTGATTCCCTTTTTCCAGTAACATCTTGGGAAACAAAAACTCATTGTAAAGAATACAACTTTTTTTGTTTTTATTTTTTGTTTTGCTTATTTTTCCATTATCAGTTTGTTAATTCACTAGTATTTTAAAAAGCATAGTCTAGAAGTAAAAGGCTGAGTTTAATCTGGTTATTAATCCAATACAGACATGATTTTAGGAATCTCACTTTATCATGTTCCAGATTGAACCCCCCATTTTATACAATAGGAAGTCTGAACTTGTTTTTGGAGCCTAAACTGATCTTCTTGTAGCCATTAATCTTATTTTCTGCAAGTTTTGAAAAATGAATGATAGGATCCATGTATGCAGTTGCAGTGGTTTTGTTTGTTTGGAAATTTTTTTTTGTCTATTTCTTTAGACTGAAATCCTTGTGCAGCAAACTGAAGGAATATTCTCAGCTGTACAGCTATATGGGATGGGGTTTTTTTTGTAATCTGACTGCAAATAAATTAGTTGCATTTAAAAGTTTCAAACATGCATGTATTCTTCATGCTCGGAGTGTATACATCACTGTAACTTTGTGCAACATAGTTGGTTATGCCCATAGAAATCCTTGAGAATGTATATTTAATAAGGTTCACTAATGCAGCTTCACGTTCAGTACTGCAATGAGTGACAATGTCTTTTGCCATGACAAGTGCATAGGAAGGCTGTGCTTTCGTGACTATGAAGTTGTCTTCCTAGTGAAGACACAGACAAGGAAAATAAAGCTTATTCTGCCTTATTTTTTTTTTTTTCCCCTCCATTTATTCTAATTCATCTTAAATTATAGGTCCATTAAGAAGTCATACGTTTTCTGTATGAATGCAGGCTGGCTCTTTTTCTTTGAAATGCATGTTTCTGAAACATGTTTCAAAACCAAATCCAGGTACAGAAAAGACGGGGAACTGTGATAATGTTATACATGCTAGACATGGAAATATTTGGTCAGATTTCTTTTGAAATACAACCACCAACACTCCTCTTTTCTGCCTTTTCATGATGTAATATATTGAAAAAATATGTATAATTGGAGACACATTTACAGAAGAAATTAGGTTTCATACCCTTGAATTCTTGACTATGAGAGAATTATTACATTTCTGAGCAGTGGATACATCCAAACATCCAAGGATATCTGGTCACCTGAGCACTATTTTCATTAGAAGGAGACAGTTTCTCATGTCCCAGGATTGTTATTTTCTGAGATTAAATTACTATAAATTCACAATAAAGGCTGTTTTATCAAGATGCACTGTCTTTTTTCTTAGTTTTTAAGATTCATATCTCTCTGTGTTCTGCATGTAAAATGAAATATGGAGAATAATACCTTGAAGTCTTGAATAAAAGTCTGTAAGAGTCTATTTTTAAGTGTAATAGATCATCCTTTTTTATTATTCTTCTGTTTTGATGGGAGAACTGGAAAGAAGATGTGAACCTTTCTATCGTTTTCCCTACATTCTCCTTAAATAATGTCCCTACAACATATTAAGCAGTGAAATAAGATAAAAGATGCTTTTCCCCCTTATATTATTTTCTATGTAGGGTAATCTTAAGATTAAAGATAATTATTCAATTTCAATAGAATAACAGCCTATGATTATTTTCTTGCTTCTTATAATTATTTTTTTATTTATTTTATATTGGGATGTTCAGGTCAGGTTTACCAGGTTTATCACAGTGAAACTGCTCAATGGCACCTCAGAGCTCAGCACAAGCTTTTTGAACAAATTAAAAGGTTTGGACATGTTTGAACATGCCCTGAAGTCTGCAGTCTACTCTCATAGGATGTATGGTGGTTATATTCCACGTTTCCTCTTCCTCATTTCTTAAAACATTATTTCTCTAGTTAACTATTTATTTCCATTGTAGTAGTGTCTGAAATCTCTGCTTCACTTGGCTGGAAATAAGAAACAGGGGTTTTGTTTCGCTTTATTTTCCTCCAGCATCCTAATCAGTTACTTTCAATTCACATAGAGCTGCTGAGATTTCAGGCTGTGTAACAGAAGTTTTATGGGTTTCAAGAGAGGCACACTGAATTGCCTTGAGATTTTGAGATGAAAGGTGATGTATGAGTTCAAAGTAAGACCCTATTCACTATAATGCAAATAAGAGCTGAAGCAAACAAATATGTACCTAAAAGGCTGAAAACAGGAAATTTGAAGCATCTTTCATCATTTATTGTTGAAATTTTAGGAGTGCATGTTCCTCTTACAGTCTGACCATTGGAGGAAAGAGGACAACAGAAGACAAAATGAAAAATACATTGTCTCAGATGCAAACCATTGAGAGATTTCTTGTTGAATAATTTAAGACGCCTATAATTAAACTGAAATGAGATCTCTTAATCAGTTAAATTGTATTTATTTTGTAATGTATGTATTTAATTGCTTTCCATACAAAATCAATTGTAGGTTTGTTGTGTTATTTTTATTTTAATACCCACTAATAAAATATAGACCTTTTTTTTTTTTTTAATATGTGTTGTTTGCAGCCTTAAATGGAATTACCTGAGGAAACACAGCCAAACCCTCCTCAAACTAAGCCTAAACCGAAACATTTTTGTTTTATTTTGTTTGGTTGGTTTTTATTGTTTTATCATGATCTGTTTACACAGAGAATATATTAATATCAATGGCTAAGACTGCAGCACATCCAGTCCCACCCATAATTAAGAAGTGTGAGTGTCACAACACCGGAATCCTAAAGCAAGGCAGACTGGGAAACTGAGAAACTTTTTAATCCCTCTAGAAATATATGCTCATTTCAGGTACGCTTACCTGTATTGCATTTACTGAACAACGGGGTCTCATCAAGTGCTTGAATATGCTCCAAGGGGTGGTTGTTGGGACAAAAGCCAAAGAAGCTTCTGTTTAGAAGATTTAAGCTGAATGCAATGCCTTCAGCATTGAACACGGAGGCTCTGTGGGGCTGCTGGGTTTACTGACATAACCCTTCAGGAAATCAGTTGATGTTGATCATGCCTTTTCATTTTACCTGGTACAGATTTGCTAATGTGAGTGCATGTTTTTCCTCTGAGGGTTGAGGAACAAAGTAAACCTCAACAGTTGTGTCCCAAAGATTTTCAGTCTTTTCATGCCTGTTTGATGAAAGCGCAGTCTACCTCTCTTTCTTGGTAGTATACTTATTCATCATTCTCAGAATGCTCTAGAATTAAGGATAAATTCACATGTATTCAGCTGAATCTCTGCTTGTTTGCAGTTTGGGGTGAGGGCCTGAATTTCCATGATATTGACAATTCAGACCTGAGAAAGTTATTGGTGGTAGATATGGAGGATGTCAGAAACCTAGCTCGGTTGAAAGAAAAGAAAATATTTGCAGAAGTGCTGGTTTACTAAGCAACATGACTGGCACTGACTCTTTGACATTCTTCTCTAAAAAAAAAAAAAAAAAGCATCAAAAATTTGAAAGAATAAAATATTAAACTTCATCTGTTATGTGTAATGATAACCTCCTGCGCTTGAGTTATCTATATAACAACATTTTACATAACAGCTTGAAATCAGTGACTTTGTCAAAAGCTTTGTCACTAAACTGTTATCTAGAAAACTTCTGTTCTTTCTTCTCTATAAACTACTGCAATAAGAATGGTTCACAATTAAAGATGAACAACCTGTTACCATTTTTTTTTTAACAAAACTTTTTAGTGGTGTGGCAAAGCATTAGTGACTTTTTTTTTGTTTTGATGATTATCTACTAAGGTGAACCATATTAATTGTTCAGAATTTTAGCTGTGCCTTCATTTTCTGTAGTCAAGGGGAAAACACTGCCACTTTCTCCCCTGGAACATTCAAAATGAAGATAATGATAGGCATTAAAAGCAAAACAGAAAGAACAGGTTTTGGAAGAGTGATTTGAGCATAAGCAGTTAAGTTTGGGAAACTGAAAATTTCCCCTACTTAGATTTTTGGGTACATCTGTATTATGAAATGCCCTGCCATTTCTCAGCTTTAAAAGTTTGAGTATTTCTCTCAGATAGAAAAATCTGGGGTGGTGCTATGATTTTCTTTTTTTTTTTTTTCTTTTTAAACCTGTGGCTTGAAAGAAAGTAACAGTGAGAATGAATTTCATGCTAGTAGACACTTTTAAGACTAGATTTAGCTGCAGTCGCATTAGCTTAGATAATGGGAGAATTTTTCTTCATTGAAAATGTTCCCTGTCGCTTAAGAAGAACTCACTGAGGCAGCCTGCCATCTAGCTTTTTCACAGCAAAATAGGCTTGCAGACTGCAGATGAGAGACTCGGGAGCAGAGACAATTTTAACTTAGCCATCCCTAATTTATCTCAAGCTTTTTCAATTCATCTTCACTGCTCTATGCACATTGGAACACCAGATTGTCAACCCCTGGGAACAGAATGCAACCAGGGATCTGGAGAGCTGTCACATCCTGAGAAATATTTAAATTGTGCTGATTTTCTTCTGGAGTGCTGAGCAGAGGGAATGAAACTCTCCATCAAGTCATAGCTTTGCGGGCAATAGATCAGAGGATACTGCCAGTTTTTCTAATGGATTATTGTTATCGGGCAGGTTCTTCCTGAAGGTATGTAGTTACTCTCTCAATTCATTACCCACGCTATTTATCAGGTAATGATCTAATGAACTAGTAATCCAGATACATTAAGAAAAATGTTAACTAAGTCATCTGTATTGATTGAATGATGGCACTTTATTGCAGCATGTTTGCAGGTAAAATACTCTATCTACTTACTGTAGATATGTTGTGCCTACTGCCAAGTGCTTTGTCAGCAATCCCCCCAAGCAAAAAGCAATCTCTAACCTTTAAATTAAAAAAGCAAAAATCCATTGTGCTGAATATAACATTGCTACAAGTTGAGACTGATTGTCCAGAAAATGTTGTTTTTCTGAAACAATAAATAATGAAGAGCAAAATGATACTTCTGATTTCAAATTTGTTATAGGTGAGTATTTAATTTGCAAAATATTTTCCAAACGTGGGTATAGGCAGAACTCCACTTAAAGTGCTACAAATTAATTGTGGAGTTAGATATTTTCTTGTTTGCTACAATGTTCCACCTTTTGCATAGGGAGTTAGGGTATTTGATACTCAAAATCTCTTATGTTAGATATGTAATAGAAGCCTGTTGTTGCATCTGTTCTGCCAGACTCCAGGAGCTTCTTAGTAAAGCATAAGGATTATATATCACAACAGGGGTTTTAAAAACACAATCTGTAAAGGAGAATTTCTTGCCTTTTAAACTTTTGTGTTTAAATAGGAGTTACAGCATCTGTCTCCTAATCTGAAATGCTTACTGCTTGTCTGTCAGCATGGCTTGTGAGGCAGCCTGACCTAAAAAAGAAAGCTCTCTAAATTGCAGAAGCAGCCAGACATTTTTGAACTGCTCCAAGCGCGGGAGTTGCTGCAGATATGTAAAAAGCACTGCCACATTCAGGTTAAAGTCCTGGCCTTGTTTCGTTCCTGAGTTGCCACTCTACCTGAGTACAAGCTCTGAGATCTGAACACAAAAAGACAGATGCACAGCTAAGAGTTAAGCCAGTAAAAAAATAAAAATTCTTACCTGTAGCTTCTTGTCCAGTTCACTTGCTGTGCTGCTGTCATGCTACCCAGAGTAAATGATGTATGAACCTATGTATAGTGTACTTGATAGTGCAGTGGATATGCTGAGCTGGATGTTTAGTTACAACTGACAGATGTTTGTAATATTTTTTTACGATACTGCTGAAAAAAATTAATATGATAGTAATAGGTAAAAAAGATAGGGAAGAAGTCCCTATCAGAAGTCCGTGAGGGTTAAAATCGGTGTGTCTGAGACAAGGGCATTTTCTAGGGTGTTTAACTTACTCTGTTTATGGAATATAATATTTTCAAGGCATTAATAATAACTTAAGGCAGTATATGTTGTTCCTGTATGCAACATCTGAAAGTTCCTTTCCTCTAGAGCCTTGGAAAGGCTGAAGGAAAAAGAAGAGAGATTGATCCTGTCCCGTTTCCAATGAACTCTGTTAAAAGTTCTTCCTCTCCTATGGACTTCAGAAAGAATGAGGCAAAGAGGTTTTCATTAAACTCTCCCTAGAGGCTCCTGCCATCAACAAGCTATTTTTTATAGCAAGTATGCATACTAGCTGTGTTTTTCCCAGTCTCCCAAGCTTCTTGTTTAAGCACATAAAGCCCGCTTAAAATGCTTCTGGATATCCATGGATATTTCAGTATTTTGTGTAATTTTGTGTCACAACCTGAGATGGTAGTACAGGCATTTCTTATAATACGTTGTTCATATGAAAACATAAGTTTTCCAGATCAAATTCTGTTTTGTCTCCTTTGGGTCCAGTTGTATGTTTCCTTTTAAATGTTGTGTTATTTAAAATATTAGCTAATTAAATATATTTGTTTCTGATATAAGGCATTGGAGAGTAACCAATAGCAACATAACAATATATTTGATTTTCTTTTCTTCAAAGTAAGATGAAACAAGGCACATTAAAAAAATACTTAAATGGGAGGGTAATACTGAATAATAGGTAATAAATTAAGACTAACTTCATTGTGTTCTGTCTTTACCTTCACATTGTTATTTTTCTTTTTATCTACCATACTGTGCAGTAATAGCTATTCCCTCTTCTCTTGATAGAGATCTGTGGTGTGCCTATAGATTCCCTGATTTTCACCTGGAACTTTCTGCTGTCTTCTGAAATCCTTTTAGGCCATTAATGTAAATAACTGTATTGGAAAATGTAGTATAGCAAAAACAGATGAATCTGCTCTGGGAAGGAAGAAAACTTAAGTGCAAATTGTTATGGTGTTAAATCCATTCTATTTAAAGCATAGTTTTCTGACTGTCTTTGTTCCACTGATACTCCTGTTCTACTGTTGGTTTACTATTCTGTCTTCTTTCTTACACTAACAATTAAGAAAAAAAAAGGAATTGACAGCAATACAGCAAACTTACCTATTTTGCTTGCATTCTTCAGCAGTCCTTAGCCAGGACCATTTATCTCCTGTTCTCCACTTTGCCCAAGTAAGTAAGCCTAAGTGTTGACTGTATTCCTTTCTTAATATCTTCTTAGGTTCCACTTCTTTCTGTTCTGTGGTGTGTTGGACAAATCATAAAATCAAAAGATTAAGTTTGACCTTCTTCTGCAGTGCTCTTGGTTTTCCCTTGTGCACATTTAACAGCCAACTGAGGTTGGAGTTTATTCTTCTCCAAGATTAAGCCTCTAGAAGGTAGAAATACTATGCAGAACTTGGTGCAAAAAAGGCATCTTCTCACTTGTGTTATATTCTTCCTTCTTACTTGTTTTATATTGGGGAATGTTTTTGTGCTAACTATCCTAATTCTATACGGTGGATATAAATAATGTGGTTTGGAGACTTTTTTTGGTTAAAAAAAATCATAACTGCTCGACATTATCTGTTCTCTGAACTCTAACAGGTGACTACTGAAAAGAAAGCTTAGAAAAAGAAGGGCCTGGGGGCCTGGATGACAATAGGGGTTTCCAATATAGGAATGAATGCTATCCAGCAAAAACTGGATATTTCTAACATGAGGATGTGCTATGGCCTTATTTGTTTCTTCCTTTTATGTCTTTCTAGCTTTCAGAACTGACTTGTCACTATTTACAGCATTTATGAAGTGTATTCTTTTGTTTCAAGTGTATCTTTTATGCAGACCATTAGCTAGGCAACACATTCAATTATGTAGCAATTCTGTTAAGACTTAAGTAGATCTAATGGCATGCAGCAAATAAGTGTTTTCACGCAACCTAATTTCACAATTTCGAGTAAGCAAGAGGGAAAGGATTGTTTCCCTGAGAATCAGATCTAATTATTGTAAAGCACATCAAGAAACAGGGGCAGAAGGAACATAAGAAGCTAGTTCACATTTGCAAAGCTGTCTTATTTTGGTTGAAATGCTTCAGCACATTCTCAAACTGTGATCCGCTTCTTAAACCATGGGATACTCTGCCTAACTACAAGTCCAAGGCTTCACATAAGTCTTGTGATGTATTTTCCAGCCTCTTATTTCAGTCATGCAGAATATCTGAAATTTTAGTAGACACTGATACTTAGGCAACAGCTTAGATATTTGTTCATTTTTAAATGAATTTGTTTGTTCTATGGCTGACCTTGATTTGATATTTTTTAAGCAAAGCATTTTATTTCGAAAACCTTCCAAAGATTTGACTTTTTTTGTTGGTGTCCCTTACCCCACACCTCACCCCTCCAAATGATATGAAACTGCATTTGAAAACCTGTAATATCTACTCCTATAGCCTTTCTGGAAAATCCTGATTTTAGAGTAAGAAAACTTGAAGTCTTGTAAGCATATGGTTCAAGGATTATTTTAATATAAGTTTTCATTGTAGATTTTAGTATTCTTCCTCCTTTCTATTCAGTAGAAAGTAAATGTGCCTCAAAAAGCAAGAGTGGTATACCCTTAATATTTTCTTATGCTTTTTCTTTCTTTTGTGTATTGCTGAAGGTGAAAGATATTCTGAAACATCCAAGGCTCATTGCTTCTTCTTGCCAATAAATACATATTGTTGTCTGCAGTAGGTTTTTTCAGGTGTAATTAAATATTTGGTTTGGTTGGGGAGCTTCAATATTGCTTTTCTTAATTCAGTCATTACAATTGCTGTCTCATATAGAGAGATAAATAACATTTTTGAAGAAACTATAGTAATGTATCTTATTCTGTCATTTAATATCCAGTTTACCTCTTTCTTGCACCACTGGAAGTCACTACATGGAAGACAACAGAATAAATGAGAGTAGAATCAGGCTTATGTTTAATTAAGTATCTCTATTTGCCCCTACACATCAATAAACATGAAGTTCCTTTCTTAAACTGTGTCTATCAGTAAGGTTTTGAAGGGTAGATTATTTGTTGTGGCATAAAAATACTTCTGTTTTCCTCTTCCAGACATTGCTGAAGCCTAGCAACACTTTTCAGCTATCCATAACTTCTCAAATTTTGAAAGCTGTTTCATCAGATGAACAACTTCTGTTTCAAATAATTTTGAAGAATTGTTCTTATTCTTGATTTGATGCCCCAAATTTTCATTATTTTAGGAATATGAAATATATGTATTCTATATGAGTATTACTTGGGATACACTTCTAAGATGTGTTGTCATTACACACATTTAATTAAAGAAAAATCAGGTTCTAATTTGGCTGCTTTTTGAGTAGCAATTAACATTAAGAAAGCTTGGCAAGCATGCATATTTTAACATGAAGCAAGAAGCATTTCTAATTTATGTTTTCAAATGTGTAGAACATTACTGTATAAGTAATGATGGAAGAGTTCTCTATAAAATCAAAGTATGCCCTGAATTAAGGAGGAGTTCATAACTGTCCCTAGTTAAGCTTTACGTTTTTTTCCAGTATTTGCTCTTATCCTTTTTGCTCAACTTTCATTTGTCAGGTTGAACTTTTCTGGTACTGTAAAACAAGAGTGAGAGAAACTAAAATTTAGGAGTTTCTACTTTACAAAGCTGTTATAATTGAGGAAATATAGGGAGCAGTATGCTTTCTCCAGCTATTTGTTCATATACTGATAAGAGTAACGGAAGTTAATAAGTTATTTTATCTGTCTTCTGCTTGTGAAGTCATGAAGAAAACAGACATTGCAAAACTGAACAGATTTAAAAAAAAAAGCCAGATTCCCAAAGTAATTGAATGCTCTAAGAAAAATATTTAGGTCTGTTTTCTGTGTTCTTTATTCCCAGGAGCATTAATAGATCCATTGCAATTAATGTAGCACAGTCTCTGAAACTTAGGAATGATTTTTAGCAGTTTGAAAACACTGAAATGTCACTCCTGTATCTGGCCTTCTTTGCTGAGCAGTTGATTCAGTCCTCCTCCACTCCCTCCTATGTACAAGTTGATATTGTCCTTCTTGCTGTAGTCCATATTAACCATCATATAATATGCTTTCCTATTGTTTCTTGTAGGAAGTGAGGGTGTGGTTGAGCACGATGCAACAGCTGAGCTAATTTAGCATCTTGCCAACGCTGAAGGGATGTCATGCTATATCCTTCCCTCTTCTGGAGAGGCTTTCCAGCATCTTTGACTCTGGAGCTTGCCAAACCCCTCAATGAGCCCTTCTAAGCACAACTGTGATGGAAAGCTAACTCAGCAGAAAAAATGCATAGTTTCCCGATAATTTAGTAATATGAATGATGTCAGCTAAGGACCTGACGAATCTGAGACTTGGACACATCAGCAAAAGTCCAGGGTGACTGAGGCTGTTAGAGGAATGGGTGGAAAGTTTTTCTCCTTTTCGCTGCAGTACACTGCTAGATTACAACAGCTATAACATTTAACCTCACCTTTAAACTGCCTTTCACCCCTTGTATGTCTCCCTCACCTCCTGTCAAAAAGTGTCAGTGGAGGAAAAACGAGATCTCTGCTCACTTTCAGAGAAGGTCTTATTGCTCTGGTGTGTGCCTCCTTGGGGAAAAGCAGCCTGGGAGCCAAACAGGGAGACTGAAATCACTTGCAGCTTTGAAATATTCCTTGCAGTCAAAACATATACTGCAAAACAATTCAAAATGGTAAGTCAATTCAGGATCTCTAAGAACCAGCTGTGTAGTCTATTAGGTCTAGCTAGACAAGGCCTAAATCTGATCAGTTTTACAAAAATGGGAAAATATGCTTACATACTCACTAGGGAATATTTAAGATTTTCTTCTGTTTTTTTTTTTTTTTTTTTTTCTTGGTGCAAGTTATTTTCCAAAACCTTTTCAGGTTGTTTGCCCTTTTTTTTTTTTTTTGTAGTTTTGAGTCTGTCTGTGCCCACCCCTTCAAAGTCTTGGGGTTTGTTTGCTTTAATTGTTTCCAAGTCTTTATTGTGTGTGTTGCTACATCTTAATCTTCAGCTTGATCAGAACCACCTTTTTTTTTTCCATGTATTCAAACAAAACATAGTTCTTGAATGGAAATCCTGCCTAATACAGTAAAATAGAATCACACAATAGCTGAGGTGGAAAGGTACCTCTGGAAGTTATATGGTCCACCTCCCTTACTCAAAGGTCACCTAGAATCAGGTGTCCAGCACCACATCCAGTTGGAAGGATGGAGGCTCCACAATTGCTCTGGGCAACCTGTGCCTGTGCTCAGCCAGACTCACAATAAAAAGTCTTTCAGAGGGAGCCTTTCATGTTTCAGTTAGTGCCCATTTACTCTGGTCCTGTCACTGGGCACCACTTAAAAAAGCCTGTCTCCATCTTCTTTGCATCCTTCCTTCAGCTATTTATATATTTTGGTAAGACCCCCTTGAGCCTCCTCTTTTTCAGGCTAAACAGTCTCAGCACTCTCAGGCTTTTCTCATGGAGAGATGGTCTAATCCCTTCATTATCTTTGCAGCTTAGTAGTCGGATTCTCTCCAGATTGTTGGTGTCTCTCTTGCACTGGGGAGCCTAGAACCGTACACAGCACTTCAGATGCAGCCTCACCAGCGGTGAGTATAGGAGAGGGGTCACCATCGTTAATCTACTGTTAATGCTTTGCGTAATGCAAGCTGGAACCAACCCTTCTTTGCATTAAAGGCACATTACTGGCTCATAATCAACTCCCTGGTCCTTTTCTACCAAGCTGCTTTATGGCTGGCTAGCCCCCAGCATTTATAGTTGCATGGAGCTGCTCTTCCTCAGGTACATGACTTTGCACTTCTTCTTAGTGAAATAAATAATATATTGTTTAAAAAGTTTCTAAAATCTGCTTTGTTTTTATTTGCATCAAACTGTTTGGGGTTACGTTGTTTATTTTGTTTTATTAAATCAGGACCTTATGCTTTGCCACACCTGCATGAGGGGAGGTTTAGACAGGATATTAGAAAGCAATTATTTACCGAGAGGGTGACCAAACACTGGAACAGGCATCCTTGAGAGGTGGTCAATGCCTCAGTGTTTAAGAGGCATTTGGACAATGCCCTTAATAATATGTTTTAACTTTTGATCCACCCTGAATTGATCAGGCTGTTGGACTAGGTGATTGTTGTAGGTCCTCTCCAACTGAAATAGTTCTCTTCTCTTCTCTTCTCTTCTCTTCTCTTCTCTTCTCTTCTCTTCTCTTCTCTTCTCTTCTCTTCTCTTCTCTTCTCTTCTCTTCTCTTCTCTTCTCTTCTCTTCTCTTCTCTTCTCTTCTCTTCTCTTCTCTTCTCTTCTCTTCTCTTCTCTTCTCTCCTCTCCTCTCCTCTCCTCTCCTCTCCTCTCCTCTCCTCTCCTCTCCTCTCCTCTCCTCTCCTCTCCTCTCTCCTCTCCTCTCCTCTCCTCTCCTCTCCTCTCCTCTCCTCTCCTCTCCTCTCCTCTCCTCTCCTCTCCTCTCCTCTCTTCTCTTCTCTTCTCTTCTCTTCTTTTCCTGTTCTGATGTAAAAATGCAGAAATGATCTGATGACTGCACTTGTTGGTGAGAAAGAAGAATTAAATTAATGGGAAAGCTATTTAATTCAACATCTTTGGTTAAACTGAAAGAAGGTTAATATAATGCAATTTTAGATTTTGGACAATGAACAAAACTATGCAAAATATATTTAACTTGAGATGACATCTGAATAAAGTCTGCGATCTAAAGTCTTGTGCAAGGGAATGATGCAAAACTTAAGAACAGTGAACAAGTGAGGGACTCCTATAAGGAATCCCTCCATTGTGGTTGTGATATCAAGGGTTTTATAATCCATCAATTTGCCCCTTAAAATTCTGAGCCATCTTCAAGGTGCTGGCAAGAACTTAATAAATGATAAGGACCTAGTGATCTAAGTGGTAATATTATCTCAGCAGAAGCCAACATAAGAAATGAAGTGTCTCAAATCTATCAGCATTTTTGGATTATACTGCACTTAAAAGACAATCTATAGATGGCATGTACTGAAGGAAAGGAGGAAGCAAGACCGATGGTACTCCAGCATGCAACTGTCAGTCTGTCTTGACTGATTGGTTGGTCTGCTATGTTAAATTATAATGATTCTTCTATTTTTCCTCTACTGAGAAAATTTGCCAATATTTTATTAGTCTAGATACTTCATTTGAGTGCTTAAAAGTCTCAAGTATTAGGCAAATGAGACTTGATATTTTAGCTTTCCATGTTTCTGAGTGGAAAATAAAGCTGATATATATTGTAAATATATTTAGTTGAAAGTCAGCATTAAATAAGGAGGCATTGACTGCAAATGGGTTATCCCAAAAACCGCTTGCATACCTTTCTTCTGAATAGAATTACTGTGATACCTTAAAGGGAAAAGGTACAGTGATTTATTATTGGAATGCAGCTTATTCATAAAAGGTTGACTGTACTGAAAGTGAAATTAAGTGTATGAGCCAGGATATTTGCAACAAGTTTAAAGCTTCTCTTGTTTCTTTAGCCAAGTGAATCACATTTTAAGACCACAGAAGACAAAAGGCTATATACATATATTTGTATGTATATATATGTATGAAAGTCTATTATTGTTGTTATACTAATAATTTTTTGTTATTATATTAGTAATATGCATTGTTGTTAATATATTATAATATAAATCCTATTATAAAAGTGTTTTAAAAATAAAAATTAAGCATTTTGGAATTAGGCATGATGGAAAACGCAAGAAATATTAACTCCAGGCAGCTAGTATATTTCAAATCTATGTGCACTGATTGGTGCTTGAACTTATGAGATTATTCTATTTTTCCTGTAGTTGCCAAAAATAACTTAATATTTAGCATGTGGTATTATATACTTTCTCATGTTACTTACATAGATGGATCTATCCTCCTGAGGACAAATGTAAAACACAACATACTTTCCTTTTGAGTGATAATGCATGTGCTGATACACTGAAGGACACTTTTGTGTAAAACAAATGTTTCATCTTCCCTAGGCATCTCTGAATTGGCCACTATTAGAAATGTTTAAATCACATACAATTTTATTTTGTTCTTATGATGCCTTTGTATATTTTAATAGCATTACTCTGCCGTCACTGGCTTTGACATTTTACTTTACTACTTGCAAATGCAATTACAAACTACATATTGCAAACATCATAATATTCTATGAAGACACCAAGTGGAACTTAATATACAAATCCATATCATTTTGTTGGTTGCTTTCTTTAGTTTACTATTATTTGAAAAAAATAAATTAGCAGGAAGAAAAACTGAATTCTTATTTGAACTTGAAATTACCTGGGTATATAAAAGTGGCAATGGCATTTTTTGTCATATTGATTTTGAGTAAATGTTGGTAGACAACCATGTTTACATAGAAAGTTCATATTCCATACTGAAAGCATCTTTGCATGTATGAAATAAAAGAGGAAGTATAAAAGAAGAGATGGATAGAAACGCAGATAATCCAATGAGCAAAAATGTGGAACACTTGGCAACATTCCTTATAGTGCATTTTTTCATAATGATCTTGATAGAGAAAACTGTCAGGTTGCATGAGCTGAACACTAAAGAGCAAGTGATTGTGTTTTGAGATGATAAAGATCATTTACTGGATTTGATGCATTTATTCAAAATAAAAGCACCACAAAAAATACATCTAATGGTATTAGAATGGCAGACTTCCAGGTCATGTTGGGGAAATACTCAGTTTCTGTGTGCAATAAGGTAGTTTTCTAAGTACATACAGATGAAATCTATTAATTCTTGCTTAGAAATAAATGTGAAAAAATATTCTGCATTGATAAAATCATAAGCAAACCCAGGGCCCAGGAAAGATAAAACAAAGTTCTCTAAAAAATTATTAATCCATAATTCCATGTAGGTATCTGACTTTTCTTTTGAACAAAATCTGCGGCATGTCTTTTCAAATTCTGTATTTCTATGAATATATGAAGGTGAACTATTGTCTTCTAATAGCTTGAAGCTTCCCAGCCTTAGGGGTATTTTAGTTGAGGGAATGAATTTTTCTTGTGAGTATCGCCCCTACCTATAATAGGAGACCCATAGAAGACATTTGCTAGCACTAGATCTTCTTTATGTTAGCTTTGTTCTGAAACCAGGGATTCCTGTAGAGATTTCCTGTAGGTCCCTTACCTGTTCTGTGTTAAGGATTTAAATTCTTCAGTGTTGTCAAACGGTCTAACTGAATCTCAAGAATGCATAGCTGATGTGTTGTACCCATTCCATCCACAGATACAAGTCAATACAAGTAAATACACTTTTGGTTCAATGCCAAGAGTGGCTGTCAAAATTCTCAGCTTCAAATGAAATCTGCCTTATCCAAGGAATACACATACAAGGGCTCATAAAGAGAACAATGCAATACTTTGGGAGGCCTTAAAAAGCATTTTAGTTTTCAGTTTTGTATTTTATTTTTTTTTTTATTTGGATATGTTAGCTGCAACATAAAACATTATTTCATCATCAAGTGAAAATTTATTTGGCTAAAACCCAGAAAAACATAAATTCTGAACTTTAGCAGTTTGTCATGCCGAATTGAAGTAGCTTATCAATCTGAAATCTTATTCTTACTGATTGAATTATTAATGTGAAACAATCTGTCCCATTTAAAAAAAAAAAATCATTATAAATTTAACACATGGAGATATATTTTGTTTTCAAGTGAATTATTTTCAATACCTAAAAATTTTATAAACTATTAGTGCATGTTCTCTGCCTTTTTACTTCATCTTATACTCCATTATTGTCTAAAAAGTAAAAAAAAAAAAAAAAAAAAAAACAACAAAAAACACAACACAAAAAAGTGACCAAAGTAGACTTCCTTCTTCTGTTAGATGACAAGGTTTTTTGTGTCTATGTTTATGAGTAGATGTAGAGAGATAGATAGAACAATGAAAAATACTATTTTGAGACCAAAAAAAAAAAAAATAGACTTTGATCCTGAAATGGGAGATTTTAACTCTAATTTGAAGTCAGTTTGAAGATCCATGACATTCTTATGTATACAATTAAAAAACCCTCTATCTTCTGTAATCTTTACACATAAATACTAAGGAAACTATCTGAAACATAAGACACTCTACTTGGCAATTAAAATACTGTTTAGTGGTGCTTGGGTTAGTATTTTGAGCTTGAGAGATAACTATTTTGTATAATGGACTGATGAAAGAGAATTTATTTTACCTCTCAAAGATCTCCAGTATAGTTTATAAAAAAGTACAAACAGACTATTTTGTAAACACAAAAACTTATCTGCCTGAACAATGATTTTTCTCAGAAGTGGTTATATGCTTCGCTGTGCATTTTTGGGAACCAGGAATAAGACCCAGATATAATTTTCAGGATAACAATGTTTACCTTTTCCATAGAAACGCTCTTTCACAAGAGACAGGATGAAAGAATTTCTTAAACATGAAAGATTTGTACCTTTCAGTGTAAGATTAATTAAATTCGAGCTGGTCTATTTCAAGTAACACTTCTCTGCCTGTTTTCGCTTCTCCTCCATATTTGCCCCATTTCTTCCTTGGACCACAATTCAACAACCTACATGTCAAAAATGCTGGGCTAAGCAGCTTCCTTCCTCTCTCAGTTCTTTCCTGACACTGATATTGCAGAAAGAGATATACAGCTGGCTACATGTCTAACTGGAAAATACAAAAGAAAAAGTGTCTTTCTAAAATATTTTCCATTCCCATTTAAGCTCGTGGGATAATTGCTTTGGAAACTTAGGCTGTGTAATTAACCTTTTTGTTGGCCACTCATTTTCTCTCACTGTAGCGGATGTTTAAAGGGGCACTGATTGAAAGCCCTGTAGCCTTTGTAAGGGTTTCTCCTGCTGAATGCAAGGGCTAGTTGGCAGAAACAACAGTGAGGCATTACACTTCAGTTTTTAATGTAGCACAGTGTAACCAGGAGCAACCTCATTTTAGCAGCATGGAGGTCAGTGTGGACGCTCTCCAGAAGGTGAGTTCATTACCATTCAAATTTGTGTGGAGTTCCACGTCACAGCTTAAATTGCTACTAGTTTCCTTTGGGTACCGGTGCTCCATATTGCAATCTCACTGTAAGCATATTTAGTATTGCACATCCTTGATGCTGCAGCCTTGCTATTGGCCCCTTGGTCTCCAAAAGAATTCTTAAAAATGAGTGGTGAGGCAGTGTAATTGTGTCCTGCAGCTTGCTTAATGCTCCGCTTTCTCTATGGAGACAGACACTAATATTCTGGCCATTCCTGCCACCACGGTAGTCAACTGGCATATTTTAATAGAGCAAAATTCCCTTTAAGTTTCTTGCCCTGAAAATGCTCTGTTCATACCACAATCTTGCATGAGTATTTCTTATTCAGTAAGAGCTTGATTACAGAAACAGTAGGTTCACTCGTAGATTTAATTATGACCAGTACTACTTAAAAAACAAGTTACATGTTTCAGTAATGCACATTTATCAACTGAGATATGTAATGCTCCCAGACTGTTGACATGTATAGTGATTATTTTAATGAAAGAAGTTTGTATAATGTGAAAAGAATGCCAGTGTGGTATGGTTTAATCAATTAACAGAAAAGAAAACAAAAATATCCTCTTCCTGTAGTTACTTGACCCAATTGCTCCACATGCTGCTGTTGGAGCAGATGATGGATATTTAATACTAAATAGGTGCTCTGGTTTGTATGCTGAAATACTACCTCATCACTTACAGAATTTTGTTATAGAACTGATATATTACATTACTTTGTCATATTGTGTCAAGTCGAATTGACTTACAATGGGAACTATATAATATGATATGACAGCCTGTAATTTGCCACAATTTGGCATAATATAATTTAGCAGGTCAGAAATGTAAAACAAACAAAACATTGTCCATGATGAAATTCATGCTGCACATTTAGGCAATTGTGAAAATAAATTTTGCCAGAAAGTAGAATAGAAATATATCTCACATGATGGGTATTTCACTAGAAATATTCCCTATACAACACAGTGGGACTGTTTAAGCAAAAGAAACCTTGGCGCTGATGAATACTTAGTCTCCCTGAGAATGGGTCTAAGGAATACCTTGAACTGATGCTGTTTTCCTCGAAGTCCGTTCAGAATACAGCATAGTAGCCTAGGGCCTGGTGTTACAGTAACATTTTAGCGCACTGCATGTCAACCTTACTTCCCAAATCATCAACATAGGTATGTTAGTGATCAAGCTTACACGGAAAAAATGTCTTTAGATGTAGGAATTAATGTACTCATCTTACAACCTTGTATCTGATCATTAAGTCAAGAGAGTTATGTATATAACATGGAATCCCTGTCAGCTGGAACTGACAGTACCAGGCAGGTGTCACCAGCAATATGAAAAGCTGATTGACAGAAACTTCATTACTTCATTAGGGGCTTAGTTTTGCTTACTCCAAGTAACCCTTTCTTATCAGCCTCAGATACCCACTGGGACATAAAGCCCTGGGGACTACAGAAAAAGAAGATGAACAAGGCAAATGACAGAAAAAAGATAAAGTTATTCCATTTGTCATACAGCAATTTTTATTTTTTTTAGAGTGTCCATATAAATGGGAGAGAAACTATGTTTCAAATAAAGCAAGAGAAAATCATACATCTTATTTCAAGTGATCTTTGACAAAATTACCAAGCTACAGGTATATGAAATAATCTAAAATTGAAATTGATGCTGAGCTTTGAGATGCAGCAATCTTCCAGCCTTGCTACAATACAAATGTTCATAATGGTCAATCAAAGAGTAATATATGAAAAAGTACTAAATACTAACAATCCAGGGCAAGATTGTGTTTTTAAAGATGTATTGTAAAAGTTTATTCTTTATTTGAGATGTAAAAAATCTAACTTTATAAGCATTTCATATCATACATTGTTGAAAAGTACTGAGATTCTTGATAACCACTCCTTTCGATATATCTCACTGTATTTTATTGGAGAGAGTTTCTGGAAGAAACAAAACATTTCAGAAAATTTTTTTCTTTTTAATATTCAGATATATTTTGATTCTTCTATCTATTCAGTTAAGTAATTTATGATAATTCAATGACTTAAGAAAGAAGATATATTAAAGCAAAGTTTGTATGTTTTTCTTTATCAGCCCATAGATTGTCTTGCTTATTTGGGATGAGCTAGACTCACATTAGGCAAGAACCATCTCTGATTTTTAAAAATATCAGTTTCTAGGAAGCTGATAAATTTGAAACTTCATATTTGTCCTTCTATTTTGCATGAAGCTGCATCACAACAGCATCTTCTAGTTAATGACATGAGGGTGTACATGAAGGAAATAGCCATCCTGGTTACCTGTATCTTCTTCCAGATATTTTTGAAAGACTGGTGGCACAATCATCTTAGCTTAGCCATAGCATGGTCCAGCTCTGACTGGTGAGGTTAAGTCAAATGTGCTCCAGATATCCTTCCTACCTAAACTGATTATGATCCTGTGAGTCTGTGTAATAAAATTATCTGAGCACGCATAGAAGTTGAAAAGACTGCATACACAAAGCAGCAGTACTGCAGAATCACAGAGTGACTGAGGTTGGCAAGAACCTCTGCAGATGATTTGGTCCAGCCCTCATGAACAAAGCATAGACTGGGGAACCCAGAACTGGACCCCACACTCCAAGTGTGTCTCATCTGGGGTGAGGAGAGGGAAATGTTTACTTCCCTCAACCTGCTGGCGATACTCTGCTTAATGCATCACAGGATGTTCTTGGACTTTGCTGCAAGGCCACACTGCTGATTCATGATCAGTTTGTTCACCAGTGCTTCCAGGGCTTTCTCTGCAAAGCTGAATCTTAGACAATTGACAACCGTTGTGTATTGGTGCCTGATGTTGTTCCTCCCCAGGTGCAAGACTTGGCATTTTCTTTTATGAAACTTCATGAGGCTCCTGTCTGCATATTTCTCCAATCTGTCAAGCTCCCTCTGGATGGCAGTGCACCTATCTCATGCATCCTTGTCATTCTGCTCACTTTTGTATCATCTGCAAACTTGTTGAAGGTACACTCTGTCCCATTGTCCAGGTCATTAATGAAGAAGTTAAAAAAAATTGGCCTTGTTTTGGCCAGTAGTAACTGAAAGCATGTCTGACTAGTAAAGACCAGAGTGAATAAGGTGTTGGGTACCTCAGTCCTTCCCATGTTCTTTGTCACCAGTTCTCCTGCTCTGACCAGCAACAGACCTACATTTTCCCTTGTCTTCCTTTTGCTGATGATACATATGTAAAAATCCTTCCTGTTGCCCTGAATGTGCCTCACTGGGTTCACGAGTTCAGGTGAACTTTGGCTTTCCTAACACCATCTCTTTCATGTTTGGACAGTGTCTTTATATTCCTTCTGGTGACCAGGCCTTGCTTTTACTTCTTGTATGCTTCCTATTTATGTTTAAGTTTTGTTAAGATCTCCTTGTTCAACAGTAAAGGCCTTCTGTCACCTTTTCTTGCCTGCCATTTTTGGTGTGAGAGAATAGACAACTTTGGAGCTTGGAAGAGCTGATCTTTGAGAATCAACCAGCTATGTGATGTAGATTCATTTTATATGCTAGCTGTTAGCTAATAGACAGCTTTCTCGAAATATTTATTTTTTCCTTTGACTCAGAATATTCTTAGAATAATACTAAACAGTGGCATAAAGTAGAGAAAAAGACTATTTAAAAAGATATTGACTTCCTTGCAAGCAATGACAAATTATAGTCAGCTGACATCACATGCAGAATCGTGACTTTCTTAGCTAAACAAAAAGCTGTCTATAAAGCCTTCGTTTGTCAAGTTTCTGCCTGTCTTAAAAGTAATAACTGATTCTGGTAAATAGCAGAAAAAGTCTGGGTAACAGCATCAGCAATATATAAGGTCTCTGATGCTAGAATCCATCTGACAATAGAAAATGTCATTATTAAATTTAAAAAGAGTGTGAAATTGTCTTTTTCTAGAAAGATCTCGATATTTAAGACTCTATTTAGGAAGAAAAAAAGACCCACAACAAAGCATGTTCCAAACACAAATAATTTTATTACCTTGTCACAAGTGTTTACTTACTCCTACATATAAATTCAGTACATGCTCTTTGTAGTCTATACATATATGTAGAATTGTCATAGTCTTTGGTACTTCTTCCCCCCATCAAACAACAAAATATTTTTAATGTAACCTAATACATTCTGTCTTCCTTTTACTTACTTTTGTCCAAATTCCTACCCCATATGTCCAGTATTTTCATAGCAAGTATGAAAGCAGGTGCTAAGTTAGGTGCCAGTACGAAGAGAACCACCATGGAGTTTGGGAATATTCTGTCCATTAATGCCCATCCGACCTGTGGCTAGAGGCTCAGGCATAGATAGCCTTATCGAGTTACTTGGGCACTCTGGGGCAGAGGAGAGCCAGAATGTTCACAGAATCACAGAATGTTGGGGATTGGAAGGGACCTCGAAAGATGATCTAGTTCAATCCCCCCACTGGAGCAGGAACACTTAGATGAGGTTGCACAGGAATGTGTCCAGGCAGGTTTTGAATGTCTCCAGAGAAGGAGACTCCACAACCTCCCTGGGCAGCCTGTTCCAGTGCTCTGCCACCCTCACTGTGAAGAAGTTTCATCTCATATTTAAGTGGAACCTCCTGTGTTCCAGTTTGTACCTGCTGCCCCTTGTCTCGTCGCTGACTGTCACTGAGAAGAACCTTCTCTGTGCTATGGATGTGCTTATGCACAGTGAGGTTTTGCTCAGGCAAACAGTCCCCAGATAAGAAAGGTCATGTCTATGAACGCCTGTCACAGAGCCTACTATTGGCATTTTATGTGGGCGTTACTTATCTTTAGCATAGTTCTTGAGCATTTCATATTCTAATCAAATTCCAACATACACAATCTCACTAGAGAACAAAATTCTGAGTTGCTTGTTTATATTCATGAACATATTTATCTATCAGCTCATAATGACATAGGTGGAACATTCTCACACAAGAAAAAAAGACCCTAGGTTGTTATTATTATTATTATTATTATTATTATTATTATTATTATTATTATTATTGCTAAGAATAATAGGTTGTGTCTTGTTCCTCTGAATTGTACCCACTTTTTCTCAGTCAGATTTTTCAGTCTACGACAGTACGTCACATCTCTTAGGAAATACATTTAAGCTACTAGGTTCACTTGAAAGTTTTATAGCATGATTGCCATTTTACTTTTGTCTCAGCCTTGCATAGTCTACAACTGTGACTGTTAAAAAGGAGTTCTGCACCTGTTTTTTTTCTTGAAGTTTTTATTATCTTTTTTTCTTAACATCAAAAATTATTTTTGTATAGTATTTGAACCTGCTCTGAGGGAAAAATTGTTTCCATTTACAATGATATCCATAGTAGAGAAGCTATTAAACCCTTGGTTAGGAATGTATCAGATGAATATATTTTTTTCAGTCTTACTGTATTGTCATGCTGCTAATGTCTACACTTTAGAAAACATATTCTTCCCAGAATGACTTCTATTAATTTGGATACATCTGAATTTAAATTCTTATCACCTCCTGGGTTCACTATCTTTTCAATTTTTTTTATTATTATAATTACTGATCTACATTCTGAGAAAATGAGAATTCAATATTAATACTATGTCTAAATTGATATTATTTACACAACATTTTTCCTATGTGCTTCAATAATAAGAATTTCGTTATTTTAAGCAATTCCTGAGGGACAGTATATCAGTAAGCCTGTTATTTTTGGTGGTGGCTAACTTTTAAAAACTGTTCCAGAGCTTGTAAATGTTACCATGATTCATAGACTCAGTTTTCATTAACTAACTGCATGCTATGGTATGAGAAAGACCTAACTGTGAAAATAAATCAAGACCGGATCAAGGAAAAAACAAAATTATAGCAACCTTGCAGCCTAAAATAATTCTACCAGAATTGCACAGATCTGTTACATTTTTATGTTTCAGATAAGTTTATAGGCAAGTCAATAATATGAAATTGTACACAAGGTCTGTGTTCCTGCTTCACAGAATCCAAATGGTAGTAGCACTTAGGTTACATTTTAAAATATTTCTGCTCATTCAGTATCCGAAAATGCAAATACTTAATTAGAAAAGGTAAAAATGACATGTTATTGATTATTCTGTGACACTAACAGATGGTCTAACTGCCTAGCCTGCTCATTCACAATTTGTTGTATATGTGTTTTTTGGCTAAAAGGATGTAGTCAAGCAGCAGAGAGGAAGGCTCCCTGGTCACGTTCCTGTGACTGAGGCACTTTGAACAGGAGTAATATTTCATACAGGAAAGAGATCTCCTTCCTTGAGAACTCACAGCACTTAGCTGAGGAGAGCTTCTGGAATGTAATGTGAGACAGACAGTTCTGGAAAAGCCAACAAAAAGAAAGCCTGCAGAGTAGTTTTTCAGCTAGTAAGTCACAGACAGTGGAAAATATTTTCTTGGGACTCCCAGTGGGATCACATGGAAACTTTCTTCCTTGTAAATCAAATGAAGTTGTGGGAATGAAAAGGAAGAATCATGGGGAGGACATTTCCTCCTCCAAACTGTTGGAGAGGATAGTATTACTTTTCAGATGTTTTATTTAATATCTTATGCATGAGATCTAAGTTTCTTCTCTCTACAAATTTGTTTTCTTCAATATCAGGGCTTTTTTCTGTGGTTTGACAAAACCTAATTTTGGAGTTTAGAAAACTTCATTGTATTTTGTCCAGCTTATATAAAGAAAAAAGAGGGGCTAGGGTGAATACGCTCATCATAAATTTGTGACTGACTCATAATTCCATCACAAATGCATGCAAAATTGTATTTTCTGGACTATTTGTTCAGTGCTACTCACAAACGACCAAACTTTGAATGCCTGTTTACATGGAACAGACTTTTAAGCAGTGCATATACAGGAAACATTCTCCTGACTTGCAAGTTATCTGAAAAATGAAGTAACTGTTCTTTTCCACAGACAAATAAAAAAAAAAAAAAGGTCTTGGCTATGATAAGATGACTCTTTCAAAAGTCTTCCAGTTGATGTGTCTTTAATCTGAACAACACAAAGAATTGAAGACTTTTGTTCATACCCTTGTTAGTTAGGAACTTCTCCATAATATTTCCAGGATGCACACACAAGTGTGAATATTGACTTTGTGTGTCTGGTTCAAAGTGAATAAAAAACCTATGCTTTTTTTATGGATTTAGTCTTGCCTCAAAGACTAATGGAACAGGCACCAAAATATGAGTGTTTTAAGATGACTTTGTGGTGTTAGATACACTTTGAAAGGTGACATAGATGGATAAAGGAACACGAAAATGATATAAAGGCAAGTTTGCGCACATGCTTTAGTAAAAAACAGTGACACAACTTTTGCCACTGAAAGAAAATTAGAGTATTTCAGGATGAAAATGGTACCAAACCAGTACTTTTTGTACCCAAAAGAGGAATATTTTTCCTTCATTTATTTAAAACTAAAACTACTAGGAAAGATGTGTGTTTATATATTATGTATATGACCCCTTCATAAACGCTGAAAGCATCGAAGAGAACTCTTTTTTGCATTACCTTTTTGCATAATTGTTTTTGATTTCTTCTTTAATCTTTTGATCTTTAACAGTTAACGCTCAAGTTCTCACTGCAGAAAAGTAGCTATTTAAAGAAGGTGATTCAGCCCATGGATCATGGGCATAGATTTTCAGAAACTTAAATGTCAGACTGAAAAACACAGCAAAACTCCCCCCAGAATTTCCATGGTCAAGATTCTGTGAAGACAGACTGTTTAAAAGACTCGAAATTACAAGTGCAGTATGATGTTAGGTATAACTTTATAACCAGTACTAGTCTAAGAGATAATTTGAGGTTTCAATCTGCAGAACTACTTCCATTTCGAAATATTGGAAAAAAATATTTTGCTATTAAGATAAGAATCAGTTTTTATAGGTAATCTCTAAAGTAATAATTTCAGTGGAGAAAAGTTGCTCAAAAAGAAGGTGTAAGTTTCCAGAAGGAGCTACAGTTCTTCAGTTTGACTTTTTAAAGTGCAATTTCTTATCTGAAATTGCCTGATTTCAAGATTAGATCTAAGTAGAGGACTGATACCTGTTAAAAAGGTTTTAAAAAATTTGTGGTTCACATGCATGGAGCTAGCAAATGCTTCTGACATGCTTTGAGGATCTTGAGAAATGACTCAGATTTGAAGAATTATGAATATGTTTGTTTTCATAACTTTTCAAGACTAACAGCGCTGACAATTAGGTAAAAGCTTTTGCCATATACAAAAAAAATGCAGGTTACATTTATGTTTCTCTTATTTATTGCTTGAATATTGAGTAGATTGTCTCTAAATTTAGATTAAAGCAAAGTTGTGAATCTAAAATAGTCTGTCTTTTTGGTTTTCTCTTGATACAAAAATCTGGTGAACAAAATAGAAGAATTTAAAATTTTCACATAAAGTATATAAAAGACTTTTTAATGTAGTATGATTCATTTTCTCAGTAAATGGACCAATGATATACATTTTTAAATTGTATTTCTTTTCCCTAATGTCTCGTACTTTCATTGTAATAGTATCCATTGTTATTCTTTCTCTTAGCTTTCACACATAGCATTTTCCAAGCTGTGAACACCTACAATTTCCATGGAAATAACAAAATCTATGGTTGTTGAACACCTTTGAAAATAGAAATATATGTAATTGTTAAACAGAATATTTAGTTTTACAGGAATTTTTATCAAGATTCCTGAAGCTGCAGCCATGAGTTGATGTGCTTTACTGTAAATGTATGTATTAACTACATCTTTGTAACTTGTTTAAGACCGAGATTCCACAAATTCCTTTAAGATACTTTCATTTTCAGTTCTCTCTTAATCAGATGTATCCCATTGTTTCACTGTAAGTTTTTTCCAGTGCTACTGTTTCTTTAGAATGATACCACTTTTTGTTTACTAAGTTTGTTTGTTTGTTTGTTTTTCATTCTGGTATATGTTATTTTTTTGTTCTTACAATATGCAATCACTTAATTCCCTGTAGTGGATACAATGTAATACAGTGTAGAACTGTTGAAATAAACATTTGAAACAAGACAAGTCTGTCATACCCTTCTCAACAGACCTGTTATCACATTAAATTGTAAATCTTGTACTATTACTCTGTGATGTTATCTGTTTCTAATATACTTTGACAGTTAAAAAGTGCTGAAGAGAAAATCTGAATTTCAAGCTTTGAAGTAGTTGGAATACGTAAAAATGAACGCTCTAACTAAAAGTGCTGAAGAGAATTCTCCAAACCTAGGATTTCATGGTTTCACTGACACTCTGATCAAAAAGATTTTTTTCTAAAGTTTGGTTCCTTGCCTGGGGAAACTGGGAAGTGTGAGCTTAATTTAAAAAAAAAAAAAAAAAAAAAAAAAGAGCAAACATACAAAGCTCAGATTTGCAATAACTATCGTTCAAGTGGAATTTGACAGAAATAAGAACTACAATGGGGAGCTTTTGAAATTATCTAACAAAGGTAGGTTTCCTGCACCCACCTAGATGTGTAATAATACTGAATAACAGAAAATGAAAAGAGATACAGGAATTATAATAAAAATCTCTGTCACTATCTATCCTGTTCATTTGGCAGTTCTTGAAAAGGAGTGATATGAGAAAGAAATGTCAGAGTAATACACACAGATGAAAAAGAATCCTGTATTGCCAAGAGGCTATAAGGTCATGGACCTGGAGGTAATGGAAAATAGATTCTAAACCATTTCTTTTTACGTTGTCAGCTGTAAAATCAAATAGCAAAAAAAGAAAGGGAAAAGAATAATAAACCCAGGTTGTTTGCACTTCATTTAGAAAAGTCTTATAAATTGGACTATCAGCTTTTTTTGCTATTATTTTATGTCTCGATGTTTTGCTTAACAATAGATTAAAGATAGAAGGTATGAAAGAAGGAACCTGACTTGCCAACAAAGCATCACCATACTTGAGTTTATGGTTAGATAGCCAATTTTGATAGAGTTCCAAATCATCCAGTAGCACGTAGTGAGAATGTCAAGCTGAGTCATTATCTTCAGGTTTTCTTTCCTCATCTTTTTCACTCTGAACCCATTCCACTTCTTTATATTATATTTGTGTTTTTCAAACGCACAGTAACTGAATTTAACAAAGGATTTTATCTTAGTTCTATGTCCTTATTAAGGTTGCATTATAGCTAGCTAAAATTTTCTATATAAAAATCTTAATTAAAAACAAAACAAAACAAAACCCCAAAGAAATTTGGGGAACATGTTGAAGAAAACAGACAAAAAAAAAAAGATCTGGAATTTCTTTGAGTCTATTTTTGTTTATATTTAAACAGATTCCAAGTAAGAATCTATTTCTTTTGGCAAATGCTGAAAATATTTATAAATTATTAAAATTTACAAAGCAGTTACCAACCATCTAAAATTTCTTTATTCCAACTGATCCCATTTTCTACCTAGTTCTCTTTCAGTCTCTCATCTCACTTCCTTTTTTAAATGGGCAGTCATTTACTTATGTTTTCTACAAAATGTGAATGAATGCTGGTATTTTAAAATGGGCCATGAAACAATATGTTTGTTTATCCTTATCCTTATTGAAAATTCTTATTCTGTGAACAACTTCCCCCCTTCACAATAGATTTGATGTTGCATTTGGTGAAGTAAATAGCAATGATATACTTTACACTTTTTAAGAAGAAATAGACTTTTTTTCCCCAAAATCCTTTTCTACTTCCACATATCATATTAAATAGAATTTAGCCTCCTTTATATACCACAGGGATCACACAGAACCCTTAATTTAGCTAAGAGAAGACTGATAAATGCAAATCAATGAATTTATTGTACGTTAAATTAGAATTGACTGTAGATTTTTTTTTTTTCCTTTGGGTATCAGGCTTCTTAATATTTTCTTGACAAAAGAAAATTCTGTTCTTCCATAGAATACTAAGATGTATTCTTCTTCTTCAAGAGAGAATATCAGACAGTGGTGTATTTTATTTCTGTAGTACCATAGCAAAGAAGTTACAATACTTTTCAAGTTTTCTTTGTCATATTGCATTGACTGGCTTCTGCAAGTGAAAAAAATCTAATATGCCTTTGCATTTGATATAACATACTTGCTTTAATTTCTTCCTTTATTTATTCATTTATTTTTGGTATGATAAAACAAATATCTAGACTTAATTTATCTTCAGTCTTGCAATTTGCTTGCTTATGTTTGTACCTGCAATATGCAGTCTTCAAATCAAAATCACCAGTAAAGACAGTTTCTATTTTCAAGTGACTTTCACACATTCTCGCTTATGACATCTTAAATGTTCTGAATTGTGCCCTTGAGTACTTCTGCTTTTTTCCTCTTTTTCTCTTCTCCTACGATACCTACTTATACAAAGACTTAGTTCCCAGTCTCTAATCTTCTAAATTGTCAGTTTGATCTCTAATATGCTCTGAAGCTGTTACTGATGAACATATGCACAGGTGGCCAAGGGGACTGTGGTCTGCACTGTGATAAAGGTTAGACATCCTTTCAGACCTGATGCTTAGATTTCCTTACCACTGATATGTGAAGAGTAAGATGCACCTGTACCTTCTCCTGTCATGGATTTGGGGTAGAATGAGGGATATAGCCAGATATGAGACCTATGAAGTGCTTCCATGTCCCACAAAAGCTAACCATTTGAAACTAGAATACCACTAAATAAATGTAGTCAATAACATCTTCCTATGTACTTTTCTGCTGAGTAGCTATCATTCATCGGTCTTCTTGCATTAGTGAACAGGAGGAATGTAAGAGGCAGAATATTAATTTGGGTCAGATATTTCTATTTATCATTAGAAAGTCAATAGAGTTATCAGCATTTGCAAGAAATGTAGGGCATTTCTCCCATACTTTGCTGCTTTCTCATACCTGAATATAGTCAGTAGAGGAAATGATTATATAGATTGCACATCTACAAGTTGTCCCTGAGTGTAGCTTATCTTTCATGTTTTATGAAACTATTAGGAGAAGAGAGATTTTTCTAATAGAAACTGTTAAGAGCAACTGAGATTCTGGCAATACGTTTTTACAAAGTTTTTGAATATATGAAGCAATTTATATGGAATAATTTATCACTACCTCATTAATAAAAAATAGGGCAATTGGGATTGATACCATAATTAAAAATGTTGTAGACTCCAAGGACTTTTTTTGAAGAATTAAGTATCAGAAATCAGACCTGGAGAAATAACCAAGACAGATCCAGTACTTTTAAAGGATGTTTTCCATTATTGATGTTAAATCTTGGTTCTGCAATGTTGGATATAGGTATATAAGGACTGGACATTTCAGAGAAGATAAACAAGAGCAGAGGAACAGGAATGAGTACTTTGGAGAAACATTTGAGCTTTTGGGTGTTGTTTTGTTGGGTTTTTTTTAATAGTGCTTAATCAGTAATGCCATAATAGTTGATGATGGATCTGAATATTATGATCCTGACTATTTAAATTATGTCAATTTAGACAGAAAATACAATTAAGAAGCCAACATTGTTATTATTATATAGGAGAAAATCTCTACTTTTAGTGTGTGACCCAGGACTGGATTCTAGAAACCCTTTGAAAAGAAAGTAAAAATCATTGTAATTACATTCAAAATACAGAGTTATTCTATAAAGAAGAAGAATTAAAGTCAACTGGCTGGTTTTTTCTAAAGGTTTTATCTAAAAATTTTGATTTGCTAACAATAATTAAAATTAAAATTTCAGTTTTCACATATTTCCTAGGTTTAATTCATTTTTTGTCCTTATCCAAAGTGCACTATGCATCACTCTGCTGAGTGATGGCAATATGGCCCCTTTCACCTCACTAGGGACTGGAAAGGAGATCTTGAAAATAACTCTGATCCCACTGAGGTTTCCAAAGAATTTCTTACCTGATCTTACACTGCCGAGGTTCTGATTTCTGGTCTGTCATCTCATGGGAAAGAAAAGACTAATCCTAATTTCAATGCTCCTGAAGGAAATCTTACGCATCAGAAGAAAGTAAGATATTTAGCAGACTACATTATTGGTTTTAAGAAGTTATTTAAAAAGACAATTATGTACATTTTCATTTTTCAGGTCACAGCATAGGATGACCTTGCAAGCTGTTTAACATGGAAGTACTTGACATCTTTTTGGGCTCTGGGTTCTTCCATTCTCCAGTAGGATTCCACAACAGTTTAGGGGCCTATTCACACAAACCAGGATGTGTGCCCAGGTTATGTCAAGGGTTCATTTCCCTGCAGTCATGTCCAGCCTTCTACCAATCATGCTGCTTATCACTGCCCTTAAGTTTTTGGTGTAGTTTCAATAGCAGTTTAATTCTTAGCTGTTGCTGTACAGCAGAGAGTTCAGTTCAGAAACTAGTGCGGTTAATTCCTAAATGTTCTAAATACAAAAGTTTTTCGGAGAGATTGCTTTGAATCCTTGACTGTGTTTTTCTGATCTCTGCTGTGTCTTGTTCTTTGGTATTTGCTCTAAACTACTCTTTCTGCATTTGAGGATGACATTTGTAAATGAAACTTATCTGACAGTACCCATTGTACTTACAGAAATTCAGGACACTAAAACTTTCAAGGAGCTCTTTAAGTTTTAAGGAGCTTTTGTGATCATACAGATGCAGTATGCAATAAGGCTAAGAGTTTAGAATCTAGAAAAAGCAAATGCACTTCTATTTTTTTTTCTGTAGTCCTAGCTTGCATGTTAGCAGCAAAAGAATCATTATGAGATAGAGACCTGAGCAATGCATAACAAGAGAAAGAAAGATAGATTATTTGCAGTATCCATTATCACAGAAAAACATTTTTCCCTGTATTAATCAGAAATGTGGAAAAAAGTGCATCAAAATTTTCAAAAAATACTGCTGTGTTTTGCTTGGGATTATAGGGTGGGTGGGATTCAGAGCGTGGATGTTAATTCTGTGCAATTTGATGGACCGTTAAGGGTGTTTATCAAAATCAGGCCAAAACTCTCACCTACACTATCTTGCCTCCCTTATATTTCCCCCTGCGCTTTGTAATGATGCCAAATCCCCTACTTTCTATAGTGTTATTTTGACTTCGAATAGCTAGTTGCATTCAGCATTGCTTAAAAGTGCTTTCATTGATCTAGTAAGAATTACTGAGGTTCCATACCTGAAAATTGTTTTACATCCATGCGTCTTAATTTGTAGTCTTTTTATACATATCTGTCTCTCTTCTGATTGACCTGGATTTGTTTTCTCAAAATACATTAGTTAACATGATAGGAAGGCTTGAAATGAGTTTATTGATTCTTTTGAAATTTGAACCTGAGTGGCATTCGAGAGTTTCTTTCATGGTAGGATGACCACAGTTCTGCACTCTTTATGGTGTTAATCCATGGAAAATCTTCAGGAGGTGAAATGATGCTTTTTTGATCTAGGAATAGATTCACACTTGCCATTTGGGATACAGTAATTATCCTGTTCAAAATGCAAATACCTAGGACTGACTCATAATGACTCACATTTCTCTACATAGTCAGTATAGTAAAGAACAATATGGGACTGTAGGCAAAGAGAGGCTGCGACAGAGGAAAGCAGGAGAAATCAATTTTGTCATAAATGGGCATGTAGGCAGATATGTGGGGATTAATACTGAAACATTGTAGAAAATCTCAATGTAAGATATTAAAGGATAGGAAGGTGTTCGTATTTTAAAGAAAAACCGATTTCGCTTATTCATATTCACAGCTAAACCCATAAACTCATAAACACCAACACGTGCATGTCTGTGCAGTAGGAAGGTTGATAAATATTTTAATTGCTCTTGGATACCAAATGAGCATGAAATCTAGTAATAGAAAAATATAAGTCCATTAATTGAAGAAGGAGAGGGGAGAAAGGTAATCATATGCAAATTGATAAATAGTTGATACTTTTATGCCTAAACTCATACATTATCATTATTTATCTTAAAAAGGGAAAAGCAAAAAAAAACAATCAACCAACCAAAAAAAAAAAAACAAAAACAAAAACAAAAAAAACCCCACAACAACTACGAGGAACATAATTATAATCCTCAAAGAATCCAGACCTAGTTCTGCTGCAAGATAAATCAGTTTTTGAAGCAAAATATCAAATCCACCCTCATTAGTGTGTTCAATGTAATGTGTATACAGCAGTAAAGTGTATCATTTAAGTAAAAATCTGTTCTTGGCAAACTGACAAAAGTAATTTAGAAGCCGTCTTTGTAATTATCTCAGCCATGGTAGGCAGAGGTATTTTGCCAAACACAATTTAGTAGCTAGGGAAAATGAACATTGTATTAGAACTCTTTAGAATTCTACTAAATAGCTATATTAATATAAACCTATATCAATTAATATTATCAATGTCAATGAACAGCTACAAAAATTGCATATATGAGATTATCTGTCTTAAAAGACTCAGCCAAAGCTTCTGGTTGATCACCTCTTTGGGGCATCTCCCTAAATTACCACATCAGGATCTTCTAAATACGTGGGTGAAAGAAAACTGTGTCTTCAGGACAGAGCTTGCAAGGCTGGTGGAAAAGACACCTTGAGGAACAATTGCTTCCTCAGCAAGGGAATCTTCCTTTGCTTTGCCTCATATGGTACTCAGTTGTGAGAGGGAATTTAGCTAAGGTGGGGGGTTCTTGCTGTGATCCATCACATATTCTTGGTACAGGCTTCATCAGGCAGCTGCTTGCAATTGTAAGATACAATACGTGGTATTGCTCAAATTATTACTTCATTGAAATAACAAGCAAAATGCATTGTTTTAAACAGGTAGTTACCAAATTGAGGCTGAGGAAGTGGTCCTTTACTGTATTCAGTAAACATGAGTCATAGTGAATGTTTGATAAGACTGTAATAACAATAAAATGCAACCAGTTACACTGCAGACAGTGGAGTTTTCTCTCTTTTATACTGCTAGCAGACTCTACTGAGTGCTCCTGTGTAAAGATGGATATGCTTTATTATGTGAAAAACTACAGCAAAGCAACTCTGCTGCACTACCTAAAGAAAATCTTTCTTAAATATATCTTCAGTAAAGAAGGTCTTGGATACACACTGTATCTCTGTGACTTAGTGCAGAACTGGGATTTAATTTCCCATTACACAATACAATTCTTCTATGTGCTAGCTTTTAAGAGGTAATTTTGCTGTTTAATAACATGCATGAAATGGAGACTTGTGGATATGCTTATGCTGAGCTTAGGTTCTTGATTGTCTTCTAAATAACTATAAAGATAGGACAGTGTATCAAAAATTATTTTTTTATTTGTCTATCAAACTAATCAGCTGTCCTTTAGCTTTTCACATTTATAAACATCAGCTTCTGGAAATGAGAATACTTGCGAAGTTTTAGCTTTTCCTCGCTTACATGAACAGTTGTCCTCAGCAGTATGTCTTCTCACTGTGTGTACTCTCAGTTTCTCCTTTACTTTGCTTTCTGTTCTTCCTTCACCTATTTTCTATAAGTCTGTACTTTAAAATTTATTTTTTAAGTAAACAAGAAAGAATATTAAAGAAAATTTTCCTTTTACTGCTTCTGTTCATGGTTTGTAGTAGAGGTAAAAATCAAGTTTTTAACAGCCACAACATCTAAGAAAATTAGATGCCAGAAGACTAATCTCACATTTTTTCTTTAACTACTGATGCTAAAGATGCTCCTGCTTGTAACTGTCATAAAGGGAGTGATTGCTTTCTCTGATGAGTAGAGATGGTATGTGTGCACGTCTTTAAAATATCTGACTAAGTCCCTCAAGTTAGGTGACATGCACTCCCCCTTCATCTGTTTTAAAAGCAGCACTAGATATTGTGCCTTCTTTCCATCTTTACTGCTGAGTGAAAGAACAGAGGGAGGGGGCTCAAACACTGGATCACAGATCATCCATTGCTTCATTTTAAAAACTTCTGTGAATGGTTTTCACACATATCAGATAGGGATCTTTGGGAGAGTTGCCTCTGAGGTGTTTAGAGGAATGTGTCAGAAACCACTCTCAGCAAGCTGTTTGGAGAAGACACTTGCATAATGTTTGACTCCCTTCACCTTAATCTAGTTTTTTCTCAACAATATCATTCTCTCTGGTATGACATTCATTCACAAACCAAGACCAGCATTCCACCTCACACTGTGGAAACACCAGGGAACTGGGACATTAGAGACATTAAATGAAAACAAATGAACAAGCATACTGTATCCCAGGGAAACAGGTATATCACCAAGCTGACTGGTGCAGTTGGTATGCTTGAGGGAAGGGATGTCATCCAAAAGGACCTTGATAGGCTTGATCAGTTGGCCCATGAGAACTTTGTGAAGTTCAACAAGGACAAGTGCAAGGCCCTGAACTTAGTTCAAGGCAATCCCAAATTACAATACAAGCTGTGACATGAGGTGATTAAGACCAGCCCTGCTGAGAAGGATTTGGGGACAGCAAGGGATGAAAAATCAGACGCGAGTCAATGTGTGCTTGCACCCCAGAAAGACAAAACTGTCCTATGCTGCATAAAAAGAAGCGTGGCCAGCAGGTTGAGGGATGTGGTTCTTTGCCTATCCTTTGCTTGTGTGAGACCTCACTTGGAATATTGCCTTCAGCTCTGTGATCCCTAGTACAAGAAAGACATGGATCTCTTAGAGAGACTCCAGAGAAGGGCTATAAAAATAATCAGAAAGCTGGAACACCTCCCCTATGAAGAAATGCTGAGAGAGCTGGGGTTCTCCAGCCTGGAGGGGAGAAGGCTCTGGCCAGAACTTGTTGTGATCTTTCAATATATAAAGGGAGCTTATACGGAATATGGAGAAAGACTTTCTATTAAGGTCTGTAGTGAACATGACAAGGGGCAACGGTTTTAAAACAGAGGTGTCAAACTCATTTTCACTGGGGGCCACATCACCCTGATGGTTGTGTTCAAAGGCACAAATTTAATTTTAGTACTGCATAAATTGTTTTTTGTCTTGTTTTTACTTGTCAGTACAAATGTGGGAGAAAAGTCTTCTTTTTTTCCTTTACAGATTGTTATTCAAATGTAATTTAGACAAGTTGAGCTTTAGGTGAATTAATTTCCACAGGAAAGTTTTTTATTATTTTGTACAAATTACACTGAAATACACAGACACAGTCACAACATATACTGAAAGAAAACCTTCAGAGTTAAATATCATTCTAGACTTACCCTATGCCACAGAGTCATCTTGAGCTACTTCTATTTTCACCTATACATTATACACATTATATCAAAATTGACTAACAATGAGAAAAACTCCAGTAGGGAACTGTCGAAGTGTATAACAATAAAGGGAACTTTTGAAGAACGGAATGACATCTAGTATGTGTGAAATAGAATTAAAAATGGAGCCATGCTCTTGTCTTACAATAAAATAGCTTGTGGAATACTTATATTCATTTATTGTTAGAAAAATGCCTCTAAACTGGCAGAATAATAGGTCCCTTGACTTGACTCTTATGACTATAATGTTAAAACAATACCAGAATTTAATGGTTTTACACTTGCAACCTTATCAACATATATATCAATTTTTATGGATATAAGGACTGACTGAAAACATTTCCTACTAGGATTGGGAAAATCTCAGTTTTCATGAGAGTACTTTCAAGTTTTGACTGTAGCTGGGATTTTTTGTTTTGAGGGATCACTTGTTCTTTAATGATCATGCTATGGAAAAATATTGCTATAGATGACAAGTAGAACGTATGATCCCTTTGAACCAGAAAAAGAGCAAAATATAAAATTAACTACACAGATAATCAGTTTAATTACAGTAATATTAAAAGGTTAAATGATTCTTTACATAATATTTAAAAAAATTAGGGAAGGATCTGAGGACAATACTTTATGTCCCTCACTCTGCTTTTTTTAATACATAAAAACAGGTTTCAGTGGATTTTTACTGTATCCTGATAATTTATTTTAACCTCACACATACTTCCTGCTTGTTTTCACATATAGTAAGAGTGTCCAGTGAAGTTTCGCACCGTTTACAGCTTTATTTATCTCCTACCAATCCCTGCTCTGCATAAATGCCTCTGTTTAAAAACAACAGCAGCAACAAAACCAGAAAACCAAATATTAAGCTTTTGTCTCAGAGGTTACCCATATGAACAATCTCATTGATTTCCTGGATTTAGGACTCTGCAGTTCTTAGTGTTATTGAAGGAGGATATGAGCATGGAGTATTTGAAAAAGATAGAGAAGAACAATTTGTGAAGAAAGGAGATAGTGATCAACCTGACACAAAAAGGTAGAAAATATGTGAAACCGTCTGGCATGAACGATTTCATATTATAAGCATCTTTATTTAACTAAAGGTGGACTGATATAAATCAAGACTTATGATAGAAAAATGAGAAAAAATAATAAGAAGGACCAGTCTCTTTTCTTTAGTGACATATTTCACTTACAAATGCTGGAGGAATTAAATATATGTTTTAGTGCAATGTATTTTGTGTGCTTGGTACCGAAGAAGTCCTAAATGGGGTAAAGAGATCACCTTATGACTTTTGAGATTTCAGCTGGAATTTCATTCTACTTTTGTACTGTAATTTCTGGCCCTATGTATAGAACACTTTTTTTTTTTTTTAAATAAAAGTAAAAGATCACTGCAAAACATAAATTCAGGCTTTTCTTGTAATACAAGATCAGTAAGATTTTTGTCATCGTTATTTATACATCTGGATATGTGGTAGTTAGGCAACACATTGAGTTTGCATTATGAACTCCTCATATTTTCTAACAATTAAATCAAATATTTCATCTTCACTTTCAGGGACAGAAGATACTCTTAGCTTAAACAGTGTGTATACTGTACCTTTGATATACAGTAGCTGAGTTTATCTCACTGTTTTACACTCCAGGTGTCTGATATTGCATGAGTTGTAACTTCTAATTGAATAACAGGTTCTTTCTGAAGAGCATTTCTTCCTGAAAGTTTTTCTTCCTGTCTTATGTTCCACTCCGTTGCCTATTGAATGATACACTTTTGTCCAGTGTCCCTGTGTGTTTTTTCACCTTGTATATCCAGTTGATCAGTTGCTTCCTCGCAGTATTTTTTCTTTTATATTAATTTGTACCACATTCTAATTAAGTTTGAGTTAGAAAGATGTGTGCTTTAAAATTAAAGAATATATTTTCTTAATATTGACTTGAGGAGTGTCTTAAGAACCTTTTATTTATCTAGGAATGAAATGTAAATTCTAAATGTCTCCACTTGCACCAGCACAAACTCTATATAATATTTGTTGCTTAAATAACAAAACTACATGAAATAGTTTCTAAATGGAGTAAGCTATTATTCCCAAATGACAGATGAATAATTTAAGGCTGCCTGAGAGAAGGTCCAATTTGTTCTCTGGCAATTTTTTTCATGTTTTCCTGACTTTCTGAATCACAAAGTGAATTACGAAATTAAATATGAGCTTGTTTAATGGAGCAGGTTTTTTTTAAGTTTATTCCATCCACTAGTGATATGTGAAATTTGGCTGGTATTCTTTATTAGGTGGGTCACCTAGTGTGGCTTTAACATCAAAGTTCAGCTTTTGCATGAAATAACAAACTGTAGACACTTTAATACATGACAATGAAAAAAGAACTGAAGTACTTTCCATTTGAGGCAGATAAGGTTCAGTAAAATCTCTTTAGAGACTCTGAAGATGGTTGAAACTGTAGGAAGGAATCTTCTAGCTGACCACATTACTTCAGCATTCTGCACTTAGATCACAACAGGCTGAAATGGTACCGTGTGCACTCACAACAATCACATACTAGCAGTGGAAAATTAAAAGAACTCTGTGACTAGTAAAGGCATTTGATGATTTGAATTTTTGTCACTAGAAGAAAAAGCTCTGCTAGGTGTAGAATATTTTACATCAAATTTCTTATCTGGATGCTTTTTGTTTTCATCTCTGAATTTGCCATAAGAAAGAGTAAATGGTATTGCAGTATGAAAATTTCCTGGTACAAAAGCCATTATTCAAAATTCATGTTACTATTGCTAGAATTATATCTTTATTTAACATTCATTATGCAATCTTTATTTTAGGATTCTGAATTTCAAAAAATATTGGTTCTTTCCTATCTTGCAATTATGATAGCTTTTCAATATATGTCTAAGGACTTTCTATGCCATTGCATAGTGTAAATATAATACCACACAATCTTTCATTTGGAGCTCTGAAAATATACTCTTCAAAGTACATCGAGTCTTATAAGCTCATCTATCATTACAAGGAAGATATCTCCTGAAATAAAGGATAACATTTTTCCAATGTTATAGTTGCTTTGCCATGATGAATTGACCAGTGTGGTTGTTCAAATTATCCCATACTGGATTTTGATAGTTTAATATTATTTCATTTATTATTCATAAATGGTCAGAGTGAGGTGTCAAAAAATGTTTTACTGAACTACCTTGGGCAATTATCTTTCTACTCTTTTCTCCTGAAACATCCAAATTGACTTTCATACATGCATTTTCTGAAGTAAAATATTTCAGAACCTGCTCTATAGTTCATCCTTCCCTAGTATCATAAACAATCTTGTTGATGAATCTGCTTGCCAATGCTCTCTTCTCTTAGTTTTTTGTTTTTTAATAATTTCCAGTCATGAACTTGCAACAAAGTGGTGATTTAAGGTGTTGAAGAGCGACTGAAAAATGGAAAAGAAGAAAAGAGATCATTCTAAGTTAAATGAGAAAGCAATGGGTTCACAGCTGTAGGTTCTGAGAATAATAGAAGCTTGGGAAATGATTTTTTAAAGCTGTGGAAAAAAAAGAAATTCAGCTTCAAGCATTTTCATGCTGTGCCAAACTTTCACATTTTTGATCAAATATGTAGTTATTACCTACATTGTCTGGAGTAGTACTTGGATATTATGTCTTTTACTAAAGTCTTGCATTTGTTATTGTACTAAAATATATACATGTAAGTGGGAATATTATAAAATTACTCTGATTTTTACATATGCTCTTCTGTTTTGATCTGATCTAAACAATAGTATACAACAATTCAGCTTTAATTTACTGTTTGAATTAACTTCAAATAGATTCTGTATATACAGTTGCTTGACATATTTGAACTATCTCTTTCCATTTGTTTAGGGTTATTTTTATGGTCTTGGGGGGCATTGACTTTGCTGAGTTGATGCCACACAGTTGTAATTAAAAAGGTTCATTGCATCTGAATAATATAATTGTGTGTGTCTGTTTTAACATGTTTTAAAGTGGTCAGGAAACACATAAATATTAAAAAAAATTGTATTTTATAAACATGGGTTTTCTGTAAGATTTTCAGACACATACACATGCATCCTTGCATACGTATTTTAGATGACCTAGTTTTATCCTGAAATAAGACACTGTATATATAGCATGTATATATCATGATTCAATTTACAAATCACAAGTAGTGATTTATTTTTTGTAGGACTGCTACAAAAATGAAGTTCAAAGCAATTTTCTTCTTATGGGACCCTGAATCAGAATATAAAAAATAACCTCTGGTTCAAGGAGGAAAACACTTGCTTTAAGCACCTTTTATTTTAGCGTAGTCTGGAAAACAGCTAAAGCTAGTTTCTGATAATATCTGTAAGTTAAAAAATAAATAAAGCAGCAGCAATCCCCTCTCCCATCTGATGTTACCTCGAATGTGTTTCTATAATATTTTTCTGAAAAATTAATGACTATGTTAGAAAGGAAGACCAAAAAGGATATTTTAAACTTAAAGAGGGATCAAAATGAAGGAGTAGTCAATACGACTAGGAACTAAAATTACTTTATAATTGTGGAAATGTTTATTTTATCTAATCTTTATGAAAAAAAAAAAAAGGAAGCAGAAGGGAAAAGAAAAGAAATAGTTTATTTACTTTGCTAACTTTAAGGCTTAAAAATTAGTATTTTGTTTTCAGACATGTAATTAAGTCAGATTATAATTGTTGGCTTTCTCACTTTGCTTCTTACATTTCAATGTAATTCTCTACAAAATCCTATTTTTTTTTTTTTAGATATTTTAATCTCAGAGACCTTAATTTTTGTATTTTGGTTGATTTGCTGCTTCTAAATGGAAGAAAGCAAAAGGAGGACTCTTATACACTTCTGCACACACCCACAGACAGAACATATATTCAAAAGGATAAGACAGCTGATTCAACACCAAGCCTCAAATGAACACCACTGTTTCCATTGAAATACTGTTCCTAAGTAATATTTCCAAAAGATTTCACTTCAACAGAGATTGCTACTTACATGATGATATGGATAGCTATTATTAATGTTTACAATGCACACTCCAGAGTTTGATGATTTCTTTTTTAATTTACCAAGAGAAAATATTTGTGCCAGATGAAGGACAGCTGTAGACTGTCTTGTTTTCTAACCTTCATGGAGCATTTGTGTGCGTGTGTCTGTGTGTCTGCATGTTTGTATTTTCTATAAGTTTTTATAAGTTGTGGCATCCTGAAAATGACTTTTATTTTTGTCTGATTTCTCCAAAACTTTTTCAGATTTTGTTGTTGTTATTGAAATCGGATATGCATGATGTTACCTGCTTTCATTTCCTACTACAAGTTTCAGTGATTAAAAAACAATTATACCAAAAAAAGAGCCCCTTTATTAGTTCAACATAGTAGCAGCAAATCTCACTGTCAGCAGTGTGACAGCACAGTATAAGAATTAAGTTTTTAAATGCTATTATCTAACACCAAGATTTTGTGAACTGCTGAATACTCTGCATTTTGAAAAGTGATAAGTAACTACTCAATCTTTTGTATGCAGGGAGATGGAAACTTGCTACTGAGGATTTTTCTGTATTTTAGGTATAAATTCACTCCAGAAATATGTCTGTTGATGGTAGCAGAGACTCAACATGCATTATTTTAATAAATGACTAGTTAATTCTTCTCAGAAAAGTTAAATATTATATTTAAGACACAGACATGCCAATTGTTTATTACAGAACATATGTATCGATTCCTCATGCATGTTAAGGAAGAGAATGAGAATCTCAAGTGTTCAGTATCTTTGTTCATACTGAAAATACTATGCATTGCTCAAAACTGTGTCTTTGTTCTTGGTAAAATAGTACTATCATTCATGATTCATAGAGAAAAAATAAGAATTCCCTATATTCTTGTTCCACAAAGCTAGATGTTTCAGTTTCACAGTACACCTAGATGAACAAAGAAGAAATTTTGTGTGACAAGACATTTATTCGTGTATTCTTCTGTGACTCATATCTGTGACCTCCTAATCTATTGGGAAAAAAAAAAATACCCTCCTCTTTCCATATACTTCTTCTCTTTCAAGATAGCAGTCTGTGTGCTGTCTGGCATGTATGATACTTCCTGATGACCACGTATTTTAATTTCATCTACTGTTAGGTTTTTTTTTTCCACAGGAGTCCTGGCTAATCTTCTGTTGGTCTGAACCCACGCAGTAACATGTATCACTGGCTTTGATCCAGAACACTCCTGAGGAGCATGAGGCCCCCTCAGAAAAGGCTGTACATACTTTCAGGTTTGATTCAAACGTCATGATCTCTTTGGCTTTCAAAATTTTTCATCTGCACAGTAGGATTTTACTCAGGGATCTCTCTAATTCTTAGCATACTCTGATGTTAAGGAACTACCTAAAATTCTGCAGCCTGGCACGTAAACTAGGTGATAACACCTTCGGTCCCAGTAGCTTTCCCAAATATGCCTCATCTTGGGCATTTCTGGTTTATTTCATTGAAAAATAGCAGTGCAGAAGTTGAGTTGATTAGAGGCAGGTTTCCTCAGAAAGAAAGGAATGAACTGGCATCGTGGCCCAAAAGAACACTACTAGTATTTTGTCTATTTCATCTACTCATGAGCAGGAAAACCACTCACAAACAGCAAGAGAGCTTCAGTATCAACTGCATCATGAAATAATAGACAAAGTATCAGGGAACTTTGGGGCATTTTCTCTCTTCACACTAGAAATACGCAAAAGAGCTAGGCAAATGTATTATGGAAATCCAGAATTTTTAGTGGTTTGCTTTGAGTGCTAACCTTTAAAGTTTTTCATTGTTTCTTTGAAGTCTCCCAAAGGACAGAGGGGGTTAAATGCATTGCTTTTTCAACAGAGAAAAATTTATTTTGTAATTTTGATGTTGTAAATGGTCAGAGGCAATTATCCAGTCTAGGTCTCCTTCTCCATGTGAAATCTTCACTTTCCTCTAGTGATCAGAGCTACTTGACTTCTTTATGTAGCCCAGATCCCAGTTAATTGAGTGCGTGTTTTCCTTGAAGTACCTGATATATTAACTACACAACGTCAGAGTAAATTCCTTTGAAAAGTGGAATCTATGTATATGCTGTTAAGTGAAAAAAATCTTCATGCAAACTGTAACTTGTTCAGTGGTTGCTTTGGTATTTTTATTACTCATTAATGGTAGCAACACCAAATATATTGTAAATCTTCGTATTAATTATAATATTATGAGCTACCAAGCCCATTAGCATGAGTTTCAACACAGTTTTAAGAATGTCACGGTCCTTCTCTGTGTCCTTTTACCCCTGTGACCCACATCTATGATCTCTAAAACTGAATGCATTGCTCATTTATTACCAGCTCTATTTTAATTTCTTCTTCAGCTAACCCTGCAAATAAAAGACCTCTAGTTGTTTTAATTTTCTCTTCTGACAGCAAAAGACATATCTGCATGATTAAAATGCCAGATATCTTTATAACTGTTATAAATTACATTAATTAATATAACATAGCAGTAGAATTTGCATAGGGAAAAAGTATTACTCTAAATCTTAGTTAATTCAAAGTTTACTGTAAGATAGCATTTCTGTTACACCTCAATTATTTTTTACCATCTCATGTATTCATTATTAATAAATACTTCTCTAACAGATATGATGTATCTGTTGTACCAGCATCATGTATAGACCTATTGGGGTTGTATTTCTCAACTTGAGTAGAAAAGGAAATGTTCTTTCATAAAACAAACAGGACTTATTAAGTGTTTAAATTATGGAAGAGCAAGTGGTCTGTATGACATATATATATATATATATATATATATATATATATATTTTAATGAACTGAGACTACAGACCATGGGTTTACAGCACAATCTATTTTTAAAGTAAAAGTTTTGCCTAAATTCTGTTTCTCCAAAAGTGTATCCATGGCTTTTGAGTGGAAGTTCAAGTCTTGTATCAAGAAGGTGTTAACCTCTAAATGAACAGTTGTAGGTGTAGGAGCAGCATGTCACGGCTTCACAACCTGGCAGGCCAACATGAAATGGTGTTTAAAAGCAGATCCCAGTGATGACAGGTCAAAATATTTTAGACTTAGCATTTGGCTGAGGGTATCTTTACATTTTCTGGGATGGGTAGTTTACCCCACTTAAACTAGTGAAGCTCCTTCCTCCAACAAAATAGTCCTGTGAAAACATTATTAGGCAAACTTCATTCACCTTGCTGGAAAGCATTTTTATTCAGTATGGATTTGATTAAATATTCCTGTGGGAACAGGGTCTTATTTTGCCTAAGAGGGAAGGTAAGGAAATTTTACATTGGTTCTGAGAGTAAAGACAAGAGGTTTCTATCTGTCTGTACAAGCATTACACCCCCAATCATCCTTGGCTCTCCAGCTCAGCCATTTTCATCTCTCTGGCCTCTTATCATCTACCTCACCCAACTCATTCCCTGTTCTGCAGCCTAGACCTTTCTGAGAGCCTCTGGGGTCTACCTGAATTTGCCATTTTCTGCCTGTCCCTTGTTGTAATCCTTTCTTTCCCTCCATTTAAGCTGTACTGTGTTCAGCTGCAATATTGAGCTCCTGTATACAGAAGAAGGCGCGAATCATTGAGAGGTTTTTGAACTTTTTTCTATAAAATAAGTCTTTCAATTTCTTTCATTCTGTATCGTTAGAGCTTGCCAATGTCTGTATGAATTATGCTGGTGATATTATTTTGTAGAAACTCTGTCAACCTTATGCTTTTGCACAATAGTTTATTTGTTTTGCATTATTTTCTGATGAAATTTTAGATTTCATTTGCCATGGTGTGTCTTTTTTTCTTTTTGTTTGTTGGACAGTCATGATATATGTATGCATGCATGTGTTGACAGATATCTGGATATTTTAGGTGAGTTTAATAGGCAATTCAGGAAGAACACAGTAATTTTTAAAATTTCTTGATTAAAAACAAAAAGGTCTTTAGAAAAATACTCAAATGATTATTGATGTGCCTGTTTTATTTTCTGTTAAAATTAACATCTAAGACATGCTGACAGCTGAAATTATATGTAAAACTGAAAATTTACCTTCTAAATTGAAGGCTAAAGTTACATTTTCTTGTTAGAAAATTCCAAAGAAGTGCTTGAGAGAAAGGGACCTGAAGGAAAAAAAACCTGTTGCTTTCTCAATTATTCTGTATCCCACAGTGGAGTTTTCCTTCTCCTCTTTAATACCTTTACATTTCACAGAAGTGCAGTTTGTTGCAAATCAAAACCACAAATTGGAAAGGGGCAGTAAGAAAAGCTAGGACTGTAGCAGGGCTTCTCTCTTATTTTCTCTCATATTGCTGCTGCAATAGAGCCAGGCTACAATAAACATCCCTTCTTCCTTATAGAAGAGAGAGCATGCAGCTGCCATACTTTGTCTGTCTACCTCTACTTGACAAACAAATTGCAGCCTCTCTGAAGATGCTCTGACAGTATTGAAACAACGAAATGCAACAGAGAATTTGCCACAGAGACAGTTTTCAACCATGGATTTTTAAGGAAAGTTAAAACTTTTAAGGGAAATTTCTGAAGAAAACTTGCATTGGACTCTGCAATGCTAAAATAATTTAATTCTCCAAGTTTATCTGCATATTAATTGGTTAAAATTTAAATACATTTAATATCTTTTGGTTTAGAATTTTAGAAGATCAAGGTTTACAGAATTGTTTTATTTTGTAAACAAACAAGCCAGACATCTTCAGGTCAATGCATTTATATAATACTTTATGATTATTATATTTATATTAAAAATATAATCTGTCATTTGGAACACTCATGGTCTATTTAGCTGATTTTAACAACCAAAGACCTTTAGAAACTTAGGATTTAATGACCCTGGAAAAAGACTTTGACTATTCTGCATTTCAAAAGTGTTTGGAATAATACAGTCAAAATAATGGATAAGCAACATCATTTCAAACTTCTCTGCTCAATGACAATAAAAGATGTTTATATTCTTCTACGAATGTATCCTTTCTTTTTGCAATAAGCTATTAAGTCACAATTTTAAATCTTCATTGCTAAAAGCCAGCTGATTTTCTAATGTAAAATACCACACCAGATTTCTTGTTGGTAGCGTAGTCTAAAGACTAAAACTGAAGCCTGGAAAGAAAAAGAAGTCGGAAAACTAAGAAGCTATCTATAACTCATATGAACCAAAGAAACAATATAAATAGCAGGGAGTGTTACAGGAGGAGGATAAAGTCAGGATCCCAAGCTATGAATGCACTTTCTCTTTTGTCTTCCTCTGTTAACACCAGGAGATAATATATTGTATCATTCTTGAAAATACACTAAAATAGTACCGCTGTTGGACTATTTATATGTAGTCATTGTGAGAATTAATTACAGTGCCCATGAGTTTTGTCAAGTAAGACTGTATTATACTCTGTTTCTAGGAAGGTGTTACAAATATTTACAAAGTGTTTGTTTGTTTGTTTGTTTTTCTTCTGATTTTCTTTCTACAAGCTCTCAATTACTGTCAAGTAAAAGTATGCTTCTTACATTCTCAGTTACTAGCTGACATTTTGTTAAGGAAGTTTCTTCGCCCTCAGTATCCTGAAGCAGTCTCAGGCATGGATTCCAGAAATTCCTCTTAAATGTATAATTTATTTGAAAAATACAGCAGAGAGTTGGTGGCTCCACAGAGGGCGGGACCTCAAGCAAAGAAAGCCCTGGGCAATTATATCCTAATAATCTAAGCTTACCAGCCCTCATGCATCAGTTCAGGCCAACTGCAAAACTAGACTCTGGCGTCTCACAGGTTTTCATTGGATCTCTTCATTTTTCATCAGGTGGAGTGTTTCTTATGTCTGTGGGTACTTGTTTGTCTTTCACCAACAGGACTGGTTGTTGACCTGGATCCTGTCCATCAGCTGCTATTCTGCACAAGTAGCTGGGAAGAAAAACAATTCTTTGGCAATAGCTAAAACATTAATAAGTTCTCATATTCTGCAGTTTCTCAGATTCTTTAGATGCTCCGTTCTGTTCTTATACTTATCTCTAAGGATACAGCTCCTCCTGACAATCAAAGCTCCCTTATCTTCTAGATTGAACTGGCTCTGGGGCCCTTCTTTGCTTAACTAGGCAGAAAGTTCGAAAGTTCATAGCTTGCAGCCTGAGCAAACTTAGTTACTGATGCTAAGCAGGTTATGTCAAGCAAGTTCTATATGAGTAGTTTCTGAATAAGTTCCATAAGAAACAGGATATCAAATAGTTCAATAAGCTAAGGCAATCTATATCTTTATGAGAATTTCAAACTTAAACTGCAAAACAATCTAGGGCTTTCAAACAATACTTTGGGCATCTTTTGGAAAGAATCAGTCAATAAATCAGTTCCAGTGTCTGGATAATGGTTTTGGCAATGGGATATTCTTGTCTGTTTTGCAATGCTGAAGGCACAACAGAGTTTGTGTCTGTGCAATTCCAGGATTTGAATGTTCTGCCAAATACAATTCTGGTGAAATTCCTTTAATTTTGTATGAAAGCATCTATGATGGATTTTAAAATCCTTGTCAAAGAAGAAGGTGGGACATACTTCCTTTGGGAGGAAATTTTTCAGTTGTAGATCAAAAAATGTTTCACTCTTCTGTGAGAGTAGATAAGTATTTTGCATGACAGAAAATCAGGCTATTTTGTTATTAAATATAACTGTGAAAACCTGATTTTAACTACGTTCTAAAATATCTGTATTTAGTTGTTGGCTTTTTGTTTTGTTCTGTTCAGTTTTTACTTATAATGTGTTTTCCTAGAGAGGCTTATAAATAGAAAACAACAGCAAAATATTTTGTTTTGACTGCAGAACTGATATTTTTAATTAACTTCAGTCAAGAAACCTTGATATGACCCCTTCTAATGTTTTCTGGCAATATTTGCAACAAAAAGAGAAAACTGCAAAAGCATCATCATTCTGCTTTTCTTTTTTTCTTACTAAGAGTTTGAGGACATCTACTAAACTTTTAACAAAATTTCAAAGAGCAGTTGAATAAAGAAATAGTAAGTCAGAGTAGCTAGAGCAGAAAACAAGTCAATTCAACCTTAAAATAATTATTCTAAGTATCTGGAAATTCTTTTTCTAAGGAAAAATATATATATATAGTAAATGGTGGTTTATTTCGTATCTGTGCCTTCACAGGGAATTTCTGGGCATGCTGGACCTTATTAAAGCTCTGCAAAGGGCCAAAACCCAATCTTTTAAATGAATAATTTCTCAGCTATTAGAAACTGGAGGGGAAGTATAGTTCAATGTCAGTTCAGGGTGATTACTCAATGAATAACCTATATAACGAAGAAAGCATTACTCTTAACCTTGGGTTTGTCTCATTTCATAGCAAGAAAACTAGCATGTGACTTTGTAAACCAGAGAATATCTTGCAAGAGTGATCAGTCTTTGTCTTTAAATACTGTAAATGTAATTTTGGTTTTATTTAAGTTAATTTCAAAACTCTTCATGGAATTCACTGCAGCTAGAGTTTCATCTGCTGTACTTAAATGATTCAGAGATGTAAAAGTAATTATGAGAAATTAAATGGATGACATATGCCCTGGAAGATGCATTAGAGTTAATAGTCTTTTGAACTGTTACATCCAAATGAACAGCTTCGTACAGATACTTAATGAAACATTCTTTAAAACTCCTGACATAGACTGTGTTCATCACTAAGATAACAGTGAAAAAAAAAAAAAAAAAAACACAATGAAATAAAAATAAGCTATTTTCATCTCTTAACATCAAAAATACTGCCATTATGGGAGAAATATCAGTCACTGCTGCTAATAAAAGGAACATGTGAACATACATTTCTTCTCCTTATTTCATCTCCAGAAATGTAAAGTAGCAAGGAATCTCAGGAACTCAAAGCAGCTCATCAGTGCTGACAGTCATCAATAACACAGTGTAATTACATTGACTTCAGTAAACATTATTGTCAGAATGTCAACCATGTCCACGAATTACTTGTCCACTATAGGTGAGAAGAAAGTACAGAAAAGTGCAATTTCAGCACTTTCAGATATGGCAAGTTAGGAATCCTTTATATACTCATCTCTCATATACTACAATGATTTGGAAACCACCTCACCATACAGTATATAGATAAGTGTAGTGATTATGCTCTGATGTATTTTTTTTATTTGGGTATAACTCTTGACAGATTATTTATGAATTCTTAAGTCTCACGCTATTTTCAGTGTAGCTTTTACCTTTACCTCCTTTACTTTTTTTTGTGCCTTTAGTTTTACCTTTGACCTTCTGACAGAATCAGCTTGGAATTTTTCCAGAGTTTTTTCACTTTGTGAAATGCTTTGGAGAGGATTAATATTTAACTGGAAAAAAAAAAAAAAGGAAATATTTACAAGTTTCAACACTGATTGTTTTTCTGGAATGAAGGAAACAATTTTTTGTTGCTTATCCTAAAATAACCAATAGCCTGTAAAACATGGTGCAAAATATTTTTTTCTTGGGATCAAAATAGAACACCTTTTCTGAACATTGAAAGAAACTGATAGGCTTTTATTCATCTGGCTAAATAGATATCATGGTGTCAACGTTTACCTCTGAGTTAGCCATTGCAGAATCTCTTTAAAGACATTGGTCATCCAGGCTGCACAGATAAGGAGAGTAGGTAATGTTTCCTCCCATCCCAAAGTATGTTAGAGGGACTGCAGACCTCTGTGGAGATGATAAATGAAGTCTGATGTGACTTGCTCTGTCACAGTTGTCTAAGTTTGTGAGAATAATTCCAGCAATAGGGACCATCTCACCATAGCAGGAGGAGGTGGTTGGGTGTGATCAGTGAGCTAAACCCAGAATGGAGGCACTTCACATGGATCCCATTTCATATAAGTTCAGAAGTATTACAAAGATGCATTGCATGAGAATTTGCTGCTCAGCTCTTAACACTATGTAAAACAGTATAAGTCTGGATTCCAAAGTCTGTGTGATTATTTGCCCAAACTGTCAATCACTGCCAAGAAGCTACAGGCAGAGGTAATACATCTGTTACTGCTGTGTCATGAATATTGGTGTATTGGATCAGCACTAGTTTAGGAATTGCATCACCTATTCTGTCTGCACTTCATTCTGTCTAGAAGAGTGATTTTAGGTATGTCTTTGGTACACATACATATCACTTGATAATAAGAAGAGAATGTAAAAACTGAAATTCAGTTGTTCTGTGTGACTTATGCATAGATGTACTTCTTCCTCTGCTTCAAAAGAGTTTATATTTATCAGCCATTTCTAAACACTGTTTTAGTTAAACAATAACATTATTTATTTCACACGTGTCAAAATTCATCATCACTTTTACTTAATCTAAGAAAAAGTCACCAAATGGATAATAATTAAGTAGATGATTACATATTCTCTCATTATCTCTATAAACGTAAACAAGTAAAGGTCCCAACTATTCTACTTCCTTCCTAAAGTAAAAACAGTTCCTCCTACCAGCTGGATAGGTCCTGAGGAAAAATCTTGTAGCCTCCTAATCTCCCCTGTCTTGTTTTAAAACCATAAATGAATTTTATACAGGCATGCGTAGCCTCTTATTTGAAGACATAATTCCTCATATCTTTTAACTTACTTTAAAAAAATTCAGAATATTGACAATTTCTATTTATCAGATTTCAGTAAAATTCTACTTTATATATTTAGACCCTTCCACATCTGAGCTACACAAACTAGTCCCAGGACCAGAAACAGAGAGTAACACTTCTGTAGCTGCCCTCATAGAAAACAGATTTCACCTAGGGTAGAAGTTGTCTTTGCTCAAGTATGGCACCATGTGAGGGCAGTTACTGGCCTTCCAAACCCACTGTGTAAATCTAGAATTTCAGCCATGCACACCCAAAAGTGAGCCTGTCTTCAGAGAGACAGATATAAAACTGTTATAACATATTGATACTGCAATGCCAGGTAGCTCCATCCTGGCCTCAGTATGGCCATTTCAGTGTATCAGCTAATTAGTTCTGCTGAGATTGCATCTATTAGCATTACACAAATATTGACATGCAGCTTTCAGAACTAGATTTATTTTCTGTGTTTTCTACTGTGTAATGTCATGTCAATGGAAGAGCTTTGTAGCTCTTAGCTCAAGAATGTCTGTATACTGTCCCATCAAGCCCTAAAGAGTTTTGTTTTGGTTTGGTTTGGTTTGGTTTGGTTTTTGTTTTGTTATAAGATACAGAAATAGTCAGTGCTGTTCAGCCCAGGTTATTCTAGTGTTTTCTGAGAACATAATGGTTGTCTGAGCTGTTTCAGTCAGTACACTATACTACCTGAATACTCTCAAATCATAGCGTCAATCTGTTTATTTGCTCTGAGCTTGTGAAGCAAAAATTCCTTTACTTTGAATGAATTTATTTATTAAAATAATTCTATACTCAGATGTCCATCATGAAAGTTACAGAGTTTTTTCTTTTCCTCATGATGCTGGAAATCACTATTTTTCTTTCCTTTCATAATTGTCAACAGCCATCAATTAATCACAAAGTGACCAGCAATGATGAATTAAGCATAAGCACAAGGCTTCTTTCCTTGCCTCTGGCCACCCCTCAGGTATCAAACTTTTCAGGACTAGTAGCTTTGCATTCTCACATTTCTTGAATTGGATCTTGGAAATACATGTTTTCAGTCAGTTTGTATATGTCATGTTTTTCATTTGAGGATCTTCAGTTTGGCAAGAAAATTTATTTTTAAACTCGTATAACTTATATAAAACTATTTGTTTAAAAGAAAGATTGTTTTCAGGTCATGAAGAGCTGTTCATCAGAGACATAACCAATATTTAACATTATGCTTTACTTTTTAAAAACCTTCCTCTGGTGCATTAAGGTTTGCTGCAAGACAAGGGGTTAATTCTGTTAGTAACAACCTCATTTACAGCTCAACTAACTTAATGTACAATGCTTGTATGTTTTGATTTCTGATGTGTAAAGAAGTAGAAATATTTAAGGTGTATCTTGCACACTTGTTTTCCTGTTATTTTGCTGAGACAAGTATGAACATGGCTAGTTAGTTCTAATTAAAATGTTATTTCTTCTTGAAAATTTATTTCAAATGTATTTATGTGGTGTTCACTAGGTATGCTCTATGCCTAGGCTATTTTGTATGAAGTACCTGCTCTAACTAGCTTTCAGGACTTTGTAATTACTTTATTCTTTGGCTAATACAAAGATAAACTAACGTAAATTAATATTTGCCAAACACTTCACACATTCCTGTTTCTTTTTAACAGCTGGCCTTATTTTAGTTCTAACAGTACTTTTTCCTCTCATTTAAGTTGGAGCAGAAAATCAATGTACAGGAAAAAACCATGAAGTACCATTTATTTTTTCTTATATTTCTTGAGTTTTCTCTGGATCAAAGACATCAAGGATATTAGTGGTAAACGTGATACATGGCATTCACCTGCCTACAAGTGTTTGCTAAATTCACTTAAATCTGAAACACCATATCTTGGAATTTTTCCTAGTTAAGTAAAAGAGGAGTAAAGTGTGTATATAGTCTTCGAAGACTGAATAACTTTGAAAAATGTGGAAAACATTGATTTTATAGTAGTGTGTGTGGAGTCTAACTGGCTAACCAGAGACAAATGCATAAAACTTCATATATGAACTGTGTATTATTAAGTAGAGTTGATCTTCATTTAAACTTTACATGCTTGCCTTATTCTTAACCAATTACTAAATAATCAAATGGAAAAGTTAGTAAATTTGCTTAAAGGAAAGGTAAGAAAAAGAAAATCGCAAGTCAACGAACCTTTTAATAGTCTTTGCACTGTAGTACATGGTGACAAAATAATAATGAGGCATATCTTTTCTGTCAAGATTTGCTAGTTGTACTTCACTGTAATCACACTAATGAGACACCCCTCTCAGCTGAAATGACATTTTCTTTTGTACTAAAAATTAATTACTCTGACATAAATTAAAAGACCAATTATTTGACTGTTTGAAGTACTGAGTCCACATTAGGTTGCCTCAGGTACATACAGTGAGGGTATAAACATTACACAGCCTAGTTTCTACAAGGTTTATACATATTATATTTAGATTGTTATTTCTAGAATGAGCAAGCAAGGAGACAAAGGAAGTCCTACAGATTATTTTGTGGTGGTGTGGTTTTTTCTTGTAAAACACATAAAATGTAAGGCCCTTCACGTTACCTCCAACCTCAAGACAAAGTGGACAAAAAAACTGGAAATTCTGCCACGTGTAATTCAGACAAATAATTGTTATGAATGTTGTCAGTATATATATAAGTAATGTGGATCAGTGAAAGTTACTTAGTTACTTATGAATCCTGTGGACAGATTTCCTTCAGTTACATCTATTTAAATAATCATTTATTTTCCCTAAATACATAGAATTTGAAGACTAAAATCCAGCCTGACTCATCATGCAACGATCTAGGGATTTGTGTATCGGAAAATATATTATAGAAACAAGTAGAAGTGAAGAAAAAAAAAAGTACAATTATGAAATACAGATTAGAAAGAAAATCTTCTACCTTGGAAGCTGTCAAGAATCTTATGTGAAATGTAGTTATTATGATTACAGGATGTTTTACTTAAGAACTCTAAGTGACTTGCCTAGTCTTGTTAAAGTCGATAGGAGTTTTGCCATTGACATTGAAAGGCAGATTCAATTCTAGATCAGTTGAGGGTCTCAGTCTCAGTGGTAGATTTCAAACCTATCACTGAGGGACAGATAAGACTTATCACATCATACTCTTTTGGTGCACCAGGGATGAAAAAGCCTATTTTCTTAGAGACTAAATAGACTGTATCTAGTTTTCACACATGCATGGTTCCATTGTGGATGAATTTCTGTGTTTCTTAATTACCCTGAAGGTATTTAGAAATATACGATAACAGTTTTCTGAGGATAACTTATGTGTATCATAGAAGAGCTATAAATACACAAACTATAAGTGTCAGCTATTTAGATAGTGTTTCTCCTCTGCCCTTTAAGATAAAGGTACAGCTTGCTGTGGGGATTGTGCTTATATTTAGAAAATTCTTAAAGTTCAAAATGAAAAGCTTTGGCAAAGAGGCAGAGAAGACCAAGAAAATTTAAGAAGCACTTATAATTCAATTTGTATTTCACTAACTTCCCTCACCGCCAAACCTAAACACCATTCTCCTTCCCCCAAAAACCCACTTTAAATTTTCTCCTAGTCTGCCTATGGAAGCTCCAATTTTACTTTTATTTCTGTTTGAAAGTTTTTAGCTGGACAATATATTTTACTAAAACTGTAGAGCATGGGTCCCTTTAGTTTTCAATGTCAGATGGTGAAGTTAGTTTCTCTCTTTATTTACTCTTTTCAATATTATTGCACTCAACATCTACTCTCCAGATCCTTACATTGAAACTTATAATTTTTCAATAATAGTAAGTCATACTCAAGAACATGTTAATTAGTTCAAATCCAGATTGCAAATGTTGATTATATGTGTCTCTTGTTCAGCTGATTTGGAGTGATTTGTTCCTCATTTAAAATATTTTTTAAAAACAGAAAATCAGAAATCATTTTATTGGATACTAACTAGCATCTCATTTTAATACTGTTTAATAAATATCCTTCTAAATAACTCATCCATTGAGGAATTGCTAACTCAGTTGCAATAGAAGATATCAGCATACTTTCCCCATAGTTTTATTTTTTCTTATATTGTATTTTTCTGATGTGATGGCATAAAGCTTGAATTTATCCCGCTTCAGTTTTGTTTCAAATAGTTATCTTCATATGCACTTACATATAAGAAGACTCAAAACTTAAAGACAAATAAAATATTTCAAGGCATTTCTAGGTGTGACAAGTGAATAATTTTCTTGCAGCAGAAAAATTAAAAATTATTTATTAGTCCATCTCCAGTTCTGTCTTATTCTCTTCCTCTAAAAATTGTCTTTTTTTTTTTTTCCTCTATCAGACAGGAGTAGACACATACATACACAAAAATTGAGAGTAGAAAAAATGTTACATTACTATGAACAATCAACATGACCTCTTTTCAAAAAAATATCTTTGGCAAGAGCATGCTGTTTTGCTTGTGATGTGTTAAAAAAAAAAAAAAAAAAAAGATGTTAAAGGTGATGCTGCTAGGCAAAAGTGAAACATTTGCCTTACAAAAATCAGTAGGAAATTCCCAATAATTTTCATAGAAGTAGGAATTTTATCAAACTCCACACAGATTTTGTTTAAGTCCTTTAAGTTTTGAGAATATCAACCCAGTTGCCTACTTTGATTATGATTAGGACATGGCGATGTGGTCTTCTTTTGTTTACTTGATTCATCCTGTCTACTTTACAAATTGTGAGACCAGCAACAATTACTAACAAATACTCTGAAATGGCATGAGCAGATATCATTCATATGTACTGTCAGTCAAGTGTCAGGGAACCCTGAATTTCTGCAGTGAGCAGCTTCTTTATACACTTCCTATTTTTTCAATTTATTTGCCCAGGTTCTCTTGTGAGCAATCATTTAATACAGTTACTTTCCCACTCTTGAATTCTGGTAGGGGGCAAAATTGCTACTAATTATTGTGATTGTATGTTTCAATCCATTCTGGAGCACTAGGAATAAATGTTATATGAAATGGGATCTGCGGGCAAGTCCCCTAGCTTGTTAATTTGCTGTTCTACTAAATCAATATTTTGGTTTATTCTTGATGCTTCAATAGATTCATCCTATTCTTGATGCTTCAATTAGAGCATATTCGAAGTATGTCCTACTAACCTGTCAGAATGGAAAGTCAATAGTATAATTTCATTTTGCAGCGGTAGTAGTTTAAAAGGCTTTTACATGCAATGATTATATAAGAACTGCCATTAATTTAATGCAGATATTGTTTTGACAGATCAAAATTAATTGCAAAAGAAATTATGAGTATCTACTTTAGGGACTGAATTAATCAATACAAAATTGAAACTTCTGAGGACTTTCAAAGAGCATACCAGTTCAAATGTCACAGTATGCTTTGTATTCCCTCTGTTCTCTGCTACTAAACAAAATGATGCCTGAGAAGCACATCTGAGAGCTGTTATCTGCATACATCCAAGTACCTTCTCTATCTTCCTTTCAGTGCAAAGGAGGATTGACAATGCTTTGCATATATATGAACATACTTGTAAAAACAAGGACACTTGAAAATCAAAGGGAAGCCTCTCTTAATCTGCCCAAAGACAGGCACAGCTCTTCAGTCAGATCTGATGGACAGAACATTTTCTGACCTAAAGATTTCCTGCGACATGCAGAAATGAGTTTTTTTGTCTTTATTTTCTTCTTTCAAATTAAAAAAAAAAAAAAAAAACAACACAGAGGTCACCGGATGTGTTTCAGGTATGTTTTTGCTCACTTATTAGATGTCTGAAAGATGTAGTGGGCATTATCATTATGAACAAAATCAGGTAACATTTACAGTGGCAAGGACTAGAATACTTTTACTTGCTTTTAAAGATTTTAAATAAGCTCAATATATGTCTAGTTACTGTCATACTGTTTTATGTACAAATTAAATAGATCTCAGCTCTTGTTCTGATCCCACCAGTTTGTCTTATTAAACCATACAAACAAAGAATTTAGATAACTATAAACACTGAAATATTGTTATAGTTCAAAATATTTTAAACAATAATTCCATCTTGTTTCTGACCTGGAATTTTTAGACAATTTCCCAAATACTGTCTCTAAAGATGTTAATTTTCCTGTTCAGAAAAATTAAAAGAGATTTCTTTATTAGTAATGGGACTCATCGAGGATTTTTCAATGTTCCTATGCAGAAGGAACAAACACTCAGATTGTCACATGAGATCGTTTGAAGACAGTTGGTAGTCAACATGTCACCTAGCAGAATGGTGAAGTCATTATATGCAATGGAGATAGAGCAAGACTTAGAAACTGATAACCAGAACAGTGATAGTCCATTAAGTCTGTACATCTCTGAGAGAGAAAACATCCTAAAAAGAAAATATGTATAATGCAGTTTGGATCATTTGCCACAAATGAAGTCTTGTTAGTCAAGGCATTTGACATGTTAGGATGAGCTCCAAATAAAGTAATGGTTTTATCTCCAAATCTTGTAGCCTCTATTTCTGTTTCTTATAGTTGTTTTCATTTACCGATGAATTTGTTTCCAGAGAGAGAGCATGAATCAGTCAAGATTCGGAATTTATTGCACATACTTTCAAGTGGAAAAAATAAAATGAAAGGAAAAGGAACAATTTATTTTCTGATTACAGTTGTCAATGACAATGCAGGTTCCCTATTGTCAACTGATGGTCACCCCCCTCTGAGAGAGCTGCAGATATGGCTCAAAGATAATTTAATCACAATTAGTACAGAAGTAATCACAGTTAGTACAGAAGAAGGATTTATGCCATCTTCTCATAAGTGTCACTGTGAAGGGGCAGAAGAATACTTCTAAGCAGACAGAGTTAGCTCTGTGGTTTGATTTAACAGTAGGTGCAGAATATTCAAGGTTGAATATTAGTATGATCAGTGAGAACTAGGATCTTCTAAAAATAACCATGTCATGGTATTCTACAAAGTGATGTATTAATGATTAAAAATGAGGAAAAAAGAAAGAGAGTAGACAACTATACATTCTATGAAAGGATAACTTCTGGAAGCATCTAGGCTATAAAAGATTTATTTAAGATTTATTTAAGATTTATTTTTTATTTCATCATTCGAAACAACTCAAGCTTTGCTGTAAGTAACTCATTAACTGAAAGATTTTATTTCCTTCTACTTAACTAGCTGATCCACTCCACTGGTCTTTCGTGATAAGCATATTATTTCCACACAGTAGGTAAGAAAAGTAATGAATATTTTGATGATAAGCTAATATTAGTAAAGTCTTATTCTGTATTTCCTGTAGTACATATGATATTCTGCTTGCAAGTTTCAGATAAGCATTTAGTCACGCAAGGTTATTATGATGATAGAAATTTAGATTATATTCTCACTGCCTTTATGTTATTTAATGTATGATTTATATAACAGATATGGTTGAGAATTGTTTTAAAAAATGGAAAATGTCAGGTTATTGAAAATATATCCTTCAAGGAAATAGAGCAGTTTTAATAAAAAACTTTGTTGTTGAAGCTTTCCTGAGTCCAAGACTGAAGATCTTGTCATAGCTGTGTACAAATCTCTGAAAAAGAACAATGATGAGGGACCGTTTCTGGACTGTAGAAGCTTTAGGAACAGATCTCTTTCTCCCTCTCTCTCTGGTTTGGCAAAGTGATTTCACTTGGGTTTCTTTTATGTCAGGTGATATTCTTATATAATAGATAAAAGATTCTTGATTCTTCAGCTTTCTTTCTGTTCTGGAGTATTTAATAACATATAGGAAATAACATCAGCAAGAGGAAGTAACAGCCTTTGTACTTTGAACATCGCTTCCTTACCAGATGGATGTGCAGCAATTGAATCTCTATGCTTAATAAGCTGATACAGATCTTGAACTTTTGCCCATCCAGGAGAAGTTTGCTAGCCACTTCAGTATATCATTAGAGGAATTCTTGTTTTCTTTTCCTTTCCCACAAAAAAGGTCAATTTTATTTTCAGTCTAATGGTGGATAGAAACTGGTGTCAAAACTTTGGATTTTTTTTTTTTTTTCTCAGACAATCCTAAGAAACAGAGATGCTAAAGTGTTCTAACATGGCACAATATATGAGGTAAACTGTGACTTTCCATTAAGAGTCTGAAGACATATGCTGGAAACAGCATAGGTTGATTTACTGTGCACATAAGTTTACCATGGAAGTGCAACAAGGTCTTGAGGGTAGAATGCATCAGAGAAAAGATATTAATAGATTTCTAACAGGGCTGGGAGCAGATTTGAACTACTATTAATAGATTTCTAACAGGGCTGGGAGCAGATTTGAACTACTGGCATTCTCTGAGAGGTGGTTCTAGGTCTACAAATAGGTGTATAAAAGACCATAAAGTTACATGTAATTGGAAAGATAGAAAGAAAGGGGATAAAAATAGTAAAGGATAGCAGCTAATACAGAAAATATACCCCAGTAGAGGCCTTAAAAAGGGGTAAATATAATCGTTCCACCTAAAATATCTTTAAATGTCCTGAGTGATATTTTTAAAAAACAAACAACAAACAAACAAACAAACAAACAAACCCACCCTTGTTTTCTCATGCAATCACGGCAGCTGAAGGAGATCAGCGTAACTAAGGCTAAAAGCTAATGTTATTTCATAACGAGATTTAAAAAATGAGTTAAGGTTTCCAGATTTTATTATTTTAAGTGTTTGCCACAGAGATCAGGTGCCTCAGGATTTACTTACCTTTACTCTCTGTCATGAGAGAATGGTTTGGATGATATGTAAGAAAAGTACATGTGTCTAATGCTCCAGTACTCTTCACTACTAATCCAATTCAGTTATTTCCTTAGTAGTCAATAATGCACAAGACGTGGACCATATGATGTGACGTGAAATGAGCTTTCACAGGTTTCCTTTTTGTTTGTTTGTTTGTTCTTTCATCAATTACCCGCTAGTCTTATCCCTATTAATTCAATATTTATAACCCATAAAGTTTAATTAGTGAACTTCTTTATCTGAACATTATTTTTACCTTATTAGTATTCCTTCTAACATTTTGCCAGGCTTCTGTTTCACTGCTCCTTATCTTTTCCTTCAAGGCTTAAATCACAAAATGTTCTTGCTTGCCTTCCGCTTCCATTTTCAAAACTAATTCATCCTAAATCTTTGGTTACTTCAACAACTCTTCATAAACCCAGATGCTGATGGATGTATATTGTTTTCTTTTTGTTTGTTTGTTTTAAGAATAATTTTACTTTGTGTCTGTTGATTCCACCATTTTTTCTACCTGGTTAATGTTGTTTCCCCTCAGTCCTTAGGCTCATGAGGCCTAAGGCTTAAGATTAATTTCAAACAAATATCCAGGGTCATTACTGAGAGGGTCAGTTGCTCAAATTGAAAAGTTGTGGTTCTGTGTGTTTATTCTTAATCCAAAATCTTGTTTATTTTGGCTAAGAAGAAGATAAGGATGTCTTATCCAATTCCACCTTTGAAATATGGAAGTGTATATTTAAGAATGTAAGATATCATCCTTTATATTTAGATATACAGTCAGAAATCCTAAAATATTTACATGCAGAAGACTCAGGGATGACAAGCTGCCAAATGATAGTATGTTTGACAATATTTATTTGGATGGAGAAGTGTAACTATTCAAATTCTGTACTATCAAAGTGTTTTAGAAGTGTTCTAAAATTTCATCCACTCATTATCTTATAGCCAAACTATGCTTTCCAGCTTCTGAAATTTTTCCCCCCCTAACAGTAGAATTGCAAGGCTTCAAAATTTTCTTATTATTCAGCATTATGGTTATATCAAAGTTGTTCCCTAGAAAATTCACAGATGGTACACAGATAGCCATCATATTAACAGCTGAGCAAGAACAACAATGCACAAACATATTTATAGAAAAGTGAAGAGTGATAGAATGAGCTGATGATTTTCAATGGAGTAACCAATTGAATTTCTAACTCTTTGGATTTACATTTTTCTCTAAGCTTCTTTCTGCCCTGATGGTTGCATATAAAATAGTAAAGCATATTTTTGTTTCTAATTCACTGAGTTTTAGCTATGTGAACCTGACTCCATTTTCATATTTCTGTGGGTTTGTTTCAGAATTATATCTTTTTGAGACCTTATGTTCAGATCCCAGAAATACACAATCAGAAAAAATAGGTTTAGAGATTTTTTTGTTAATACATAACTGTTTAAATCTACTTTAAAAGTACATATGGACCAACACTTCCTTACTGTAAAACATATGGCATACAAAGAATTATATCCTTGTGTAGTAGAGATTTCTCATTGACATTCTTCTGTGATGATTCATCTATTTTGTGACTGACAAAATCTACAAATTGTTTATGCTTTCCTCCATTTTTAGATCTATAGAATCTTTTTTACATACCTACATAGTCACATAGCTTTTTTTAGAAGAAATTATTTTAATCTTTTTTTTCACATCATTATTATTCCCATTCTATCTAAATAATGCACTCTTCATGGTCCCTGCCCCTTCCTCCCCCATATTTTTCAACAGCCATCCAATAGATGTTCTTTTCAGTGTCAGAAGTAAAGTGAATGGGGATCAAGAGAGAAAATATACCACTCCTCTCTGTATCTCATTTTTCCTATGCTTGTCCCACTTCACATCTGACTTTGTATACATCTTGCCCAGTTTTCCCACATTTCTCCAAATTCCTGTCTACCTCCTTCTTTTTTAAAAAAGAAAATTGTTTCAGATTTATTTTCTGAACACTTTTTGCTGAAGTTGAATAATTCCAGTCTGCCACCTAAATAAGTGTTGTTCATCACAAATATATATATTCAAACCAGAAATAATCCTGCTGTATCAAACAGCAAGGTCAAGATAATGCCTTTCTTATTCAAACTGGCAGTGTATGTTTTCCTTGAAACTTATTCCTATGAACTAGCAGCAAAATTGGGTGTAATTCTGTCCTCCCAGGTAAAACCTAAAAGTTTAATTAATCATTTGTTTTGAAGAGAAAAGACAAGCTGGATAATTTCCCCTTCGAGATAGATGGTAGCAGAAGTAGCAGCTTTTTTAGAGGTATAAGTTCAATAATTTCAGGAATGTATTGTTTGTCTCAGCTTTACATAGGATTTTACCTCATTAGTTATCCCTGCTTTCTTGTGTTGCTTCAATAGAGCACTCCTCTCTGTTATTTGATTTTTTTAAAAATAATAAAAACTTAATATATTTTTTAATGGATCGTATATAAATATGTGTTAAGAATTCTTGGAATTGGAATGAAGTCCTTTCTGAGCATTAACATGACCTTAAAGCTATAACAGAGATGGATTAAATCTATAGCCTTGCATTTGAATATTAGCAGGTTGGTCAAAATCATGGTGTAGGTTCTAATAGTAAAAATTCAATGTGGGCTTACAGATCATAAAGCAACAAAATAGTACAATTTACTATCTGTGTGGCTGGGAAGTACAATAGTCTCAGTAACAAAATAAAAGAAAGAAAATTGTAGATTCAACCTGTAGTCTGTCTCTTATGGCTTTGTATATTTTCTCCTCACTGTAATCTATGAATATTTTTCAATATCATATGTAATTAATAAGTGTGTCGAAGGATGCTCTAATTAGAGACAACATTTATTGTTCCAATTGGGATTGAGCAGAACAGGTGAATTTCGATTATGCTTCTATGACATTAAGTTAACCAACCACATGGTTCTAATAAAGACTGAAAAATATATGGCCATTTTACCAAAATACTTTGCAGCAGTATAATACATCACCTGTATCTGGCAGTATGTTTATCACTTCTGGAGATGGACAGACAATTTGAGATCTTAAGCATTTAAGTAGATACATTAACAGCATTAAAGACATTGGCTGAACTGCTAATGAAAATGAATCCAGAGAAACATAATTTACATATTCCCAAAGTGCTCTGGCAAGAGTGCTAAACAAGGCTGTTTCCCCTGGCACAGAGTATACACTAGCAGGTCGGTCCACTAAGTGACATCTTTGGCCACTAATAATGTGTGTGAGTTTTGGCTCTTTTCTTATTTACTGCCATAGATACAGTTTGGCACTATCCATAAAGATATTTTTTAAATAGCTCATGAGAGAGAAATACTGTACACAATGTCATGACTTTACATAGTCCTGTTTCTGCAGTCATTAAGATTTGCATTACTAATCAATTTTAATTTAAATTTATGACCCATCATGTTCATTTGGAATTCTTTGTGCAGGCAGGAACAGCTGTGCTAATGAATTTTGTGTGATACCTTATGAATAAATAATTTTCCTTGCTAGTTTCACTGAAAGAAGAATTAGCCCTATATTACTGCTGTTTGTTTAATAGAGTGTCAAGCTGAAAGGTAATTTTCCACAGTATTCAACAAAAGCTTCTGTGCTATATATGCCCGATGCAAGTAACATATACAGCAAACTGCTCATTGTAGAGTGAATAGATAAAATTCCAAACAAATTTTCTTCCTCAAAAAAAAAAAACAACAAAAAAAAACCAAAAATGAACACCTGCAAAACAATAAAAAGGTGATCCAGAACATGACTAAGAAAAGGTATTTTTTTAATACACATTCTTCACTTGAATAAGAATGGGAAAACCTTCAGAATTTTTTATCTGAACAGAAGTTGAGCCAATTTTTGCTGCCTCAAATTAATCTAGAAAGTTTTTGAGAATGAGCCTGTAGGATTTCTGCACTCAGGATAAACAGAACAGCATCTGGTTCAACCCTCTTTTTCAGTTTAAGTCACTGAATTCCTACACTTCAGTGTAACCTGTTTTGGAACTTCTTCACATATAGATAGCTTGAAAATTGGACCTACTAAGTTTTGTATTTGGTTAGCTGTTTTCTTAATTTTGCTGTATCTATTTTTTTAAATCATATTTTGGTGTGAAAGAGAAGAATCATTTGGAAATAGATGCAATTGCTGTTGATGTAGGTTTTTTTCAGTGAAGTAGGAATTAATTTCCCTTTCATTTTTCCTCATAATATCTCAACATGTTAGTGTATGAAAAGATCAGATCCTAGAGTCACTATTTAAGCAAAAGTCTCATTGGGATACTCTTCTCTGAGTTATATCAATCTGAATTTATAATAACAGTACAGCTCAAACCTTACAATGAAAGCAATAACTGTCCAATATACAATGAGATAGGGTAGGAATCATAACAGTTAAGCAGTAATAAAACATTAGTTCTTTTCGATAAACATTTATTAAATGCCTTTATTTTATGCATTTCAAGTTCAAAGTTTTTTTAAACGTTGTTGCTATAAATGTTAGATAGGTTATTCAATTATTATCTTAGTTCTGCACAAATGTCTATTGAAAATTGTATTATTACATTTGATAAGTCCTGTTAAAGTGAACAACAGCATTTTTCTTTCTCATGGGCAAGAGAGTGTAGGTCTTCAATATTTGAAAAAATGCTAAAAAATATCATCAGATACAAAACTGAGGATTAAAAAAAATATAGAAAACCTCTTTACTACCATCACGTAACAGTTCTGGATTTCAGAAACCCAGGTGTGTAGAATCAGGTACTGAAAATACAGTAAGGCAACAGATGTGAAATGATACAATCTGAAGAGCTGATATGTTATGTGCTTTGTTTGTTTGTTTGTTTATTTGCTTATTTGTTTTTTACCTGTGTTATTTTTAAGTACCAAAAGAAGTAAATGTTAAGTGCATTCACTGTATTAACTTCCCTGTTCAGAAAGTTGTGATTTCCATAGATTTTAGCAAGGTAAATACTTCTATTTATAAACATACACAGATATAGTCTGAAAATGCTTATATAGCTATTTAAACTAGTGTTTCAAAGGCTATTGGCAACACAATATACTTACAATAACTCAATGCACAGTAATTTTCAGTAATAAAATTTTACTGATTTTACCTTGGTCTTATACCTGGAAGAGTGAGTGGCAGGTCTGAAGCCATTTCGTATTATGATTAGTCCTTCAAAATGACAGAGAAGGTTGAGTAAATGCTCTAAGATAAGTTTGAAATGATAATGAAGAGGTTACTTTTCAATGTTCTTGTGATGTGACTTCCAGTTTTGTTTCTCTTTTTGTCTCAATGAACCCAACTTGTTTATCAGTGACTTAGCGTATTTTTCATTAGTTTCCCAATATCATAATGGCTAAAGACTGCTAGTTTTTGCTAATTTACTAATAGATTTATTTTATTTAATACCTCTTATGTTACGTAGTTGATAGATTTGGAAAAAATGAAAACAAGTACAGTAAGCAAATTACACTTCTCACCTGTGGTGCTCTTTTCTTAACTCTCAGAGTCCATATTACAAAAGATTCTAGGAATAGGTGTATTGTGCTTTACCCCATGAATTCTGAAGAACATTTGAGTATTTCAACTGTATGCAAATGAAAAGGCTTTGATTTCAAAACTGCAGTTCCTCTAATTAGAAGTTTTTAGATTGGTCCTTTTTTGTCACACTAAAATGGAACAATACAGTCCCACATGTTAGAGGCTAGTCATGCTGTACTTGACTTGCTAATAACTTTTCTCCTGAAAACTGCATCAGATACTATGGGATACCAAAAATCAAAACTTTTTCAGATGTGCGTTGGCATGCTAACAAATGGTTTAACAGAGAGGGAGGTTGGTTAAGAACAATTTCTCTAAGTAATTAAATATTCTTCCTGGTTTGATTACCTCAATATCCTTGACTGATAAATCAGCAAAAGAAAGGAAGATTCACAAAACTAGAAAAGAAATATGTGGTGTTTCCCTTATATCCAGTAGCTCAGCAAAAATAACATACACTTCACAAAAAGGAAAACCTGTCCTTTTAGTTCCTTTTGATTTCCTTTTAGTCCTGCGTCTTAAAATGCATCCATTCTACCTCATATAATTATTTTTCACACTAGAGAGAGGAAAATGCAGTAATGACACTGTAGTTCACTGAATATGGCAGCCATGTAGAATAATATCTGGGTCTGAAACTTACTGAAATACTTGTCTAAATATACACAAGTTAATATATGGATTATTTTTTTTTTTAAATCTCAGTGGGATTCACCAATTAGAATTCCATATAAAATGGGTATTGGGTGTTTGGGGCTTGTTGTTGTTTTTGTTGTGTTACTGTTTTGTTGTGTTACTGTTTTGTTTTGGTTTGTTTTGGTTTGGTTTGGTTTGGTTTGGTTTGGTTTGGTTTGGTTTGGTTTGGTTTGGTTTGGTTTGGTTTGGTTTGGTTTTTAAGGAGTGGGAGAATTGACACATTCCAATAAACAGTATCTTCATACTGTGCCCTCCAATTCTTCAAGCCTTTTATTTGCATTGCTTTTCTTACAAGTACACAAACTTTATTTTTTTCATATCTTCTAAAATTATTTGGCCCATCATTTCAAATAGCTTTAGATATTCCTAACTGGCTTTTTGAGAATTTATTATTTCAGAACCACCTGACATGGAACTATACCTTTTTAATACTGTTGCCTAGCCTTTTTTTTTCAGTGATGTGTGCTCTTCTTTAAGAAAGAGGTAAAGTTATAGAAATAATGGAGTAAAAAGGATTTCCTTAAATACAAGAGAAGTAAAATGATTACCTATATCTGAGATGGTGAACACGGAGAGATAAATTTACAAAGGAGAAAACATTGGGAACAATGAAATTCTACAGTAGGTATTTAAACATTTACATCTTGCTTCAAATTCTTTATACTAGTATCCCAGGTGGCTTGATAGGGTTACTCTTGGTGTTCCTATCTTCATTAACAAGCCATGGAGTATTCCAAGAGGTAAGTCTGTCTGCAATTGAGTCACTGTATGGAAGGAAGGAAGGAAGGAAGGAAGGAAGGAAGGAAGGAAGGAAGGAAGGAAGGAAGGAAGGAAGGAAGGAAGGAAGGAGGGAAGGGAACTGAAGAGTTTTGTTGAGCTAGGAACTGCATATAATTAGCTCATAAGAGCAATATATTTCAATTTACTGAATTGACTCAAAAGAATTCCTTTTGCAGGCAAACATGTAACAGAAGAAAGCGCGGGGATTTCTTTGTGTATATATATATATATATATATATAATTATTTTAAATTCATACACAGTCTTGGCAGTGAGATGTCCAGGCTTTTGGCCTGCAATGAATTCAAGGAAGTTCAACCCTTTTGTTGTTGCTCTACTATAAAATATCCTTTTCACCATGTCAAAGGGAAATATGGAGTCACTCTTATGAAGGCAAGACATCATGTAAGAAAGCTAGAGAGGGAATGAATGATAGAGACTCTACATCTGCATTAATCTAGGAAGGTTTCCTCTGAGGAAATAAGTCCTTTGGTTATTTTTGTGTGGATACAGTTTTGTCCTTTATCTTCTGCTTGAAAAACATACAGTATCCCCATGCATGTAAGAAAAGAAGTTAGGCTTTCCTAATGCTAGAGGGCTCCCCTTCCTATCAGGTGTTAGTGCCAGGCTAAGACACAGTCCTCTGTTCAATATCAAC